>NC_057801.1:97259600-97270563 GCF_018294505.1 Triticum aestivum
GGAGGGGTTTTTGTTGGGCCAAGAAGGTGAGAAGCCAACTTGGGATCAGTCCGGACGGGGAAATATGATGTGCTTCCATACTCTGCATATGACACTAGTCTATGTTACTACTCCCTCCTTTCCGGTTTATAGAGATGTTTAGAGTAACATAGTAATATGTTACAGTATAAGTTACTCCCCACTATGACCAGCCTTGGCCTCTCCCAGTGCTCCATCATGTATAGCTGCTAAGCCTACCACGTTGGCATAAAATATGATGTGACAAGTTAATTAAGAAGAGAGAGACTAGTTTGGTGACCGCAGGAAGAAACAGTGGAAAGACCGTTTTGAGTCTATAGCTAATTAAATGAAGCAAGCTTAGCAACAATAAACTAAGCACCTATGCATTAAAGACTTGAGTTATTAAGCCATTTAATGCACTTAGCACCTCATCTAAGCACATCTAAGCACTTAGCACCCCCTTGACCGTGGACCTTGACGGTGTACATCACCTTGTGTCTCATAATTTTCCTCGTCATCATCTGAGTCCTAGAAGATCTCACCCACATCATCATTAGGCATGCAGCCGCCTTGATAGACAACGTGCGCAGAAGGAGTAGAGGCGACTGGGGACGCACCACGTCTTGGGCACTCCATACGTGCTCGTGTGTGTGCAGCCTGCGTGTTTTTTCCATCGGTGCTAGCTCTAAGGCCGAGGCTGCGGTCGTCTTTGTCTCCGACTAGTCGTTGATCAATGACGGCAAAGAGGTGCCGCAAGAGCGTAGGCGCCATTGTGTGCGAGCTTCACCGTAGCACGACGAATCGGACGTCGCCGCAGATGGTGCACGCCTCCATGCAGCCGAGTTTGTGCGCATGCATGTGTTATTCATGTGCATTCTGCGGCCGAGTGTGTGTGCATGGACGTGTTGTGTACGTGCGTTGTGTGCTCCATGCCGTGCGCGTATGTGCATGAGTTGGATCGGATGGAGTTAGTGCGTTGGCTTGTGTACATGTGTGGTTGCATGCGTCCTGTACATGCATGGCTTGTTGCGTGGTTATCAATATAAACTATAAAACATCTTCAACTTAGCATCCTAATGTACCGTTTCTATTGGTTAGCGAAGAGTTCATGTTCTTTTATTTGTTTATAGGTGGGTAGGCAGCAAAAACCTGGGGAAAACGCGCAAGGTTCCTTGCAGACACTCCACCTCGAGGTTCCTTGCTCCTTCTCGGTCATCAGGAATCTATGTTCTTCAACTCTTTTCTTTTACGTGAGCTTTGTTCATCCTTTTCCCAACACGCGAGACATCTAGCATCAAGGTGCACGTGTCATGCAAGAAAATGGAGATAATTAGATAAGTAGTGCGTAAGTGTGTCGTGCACTTCTATGGCACCTACGCAATATTTTTTCTCCTCGATGGCACATGAATAGTGCATGTACTCAACGACGGAGCACGGGATGGTAGCAATGACATGGTCAGCCCTATTTTGGAGAAAGTACGTACTAAATAACTTTGATGTGTCACGTCAACTCGATGAACAACGAGAAGCTTGATTACGCCTTCTCCCTCGCCAACGCGTGCGCAGTGGCTCACAGCACGAGGAGAAACTTTTGCTTACAAGCGGTGGACGTGCAACAGTTCATTTGGTGTCAGATTGCCATAAGTAATACTGTAGAACCATCGACTTTTGGAAGAGGCGAAGAGCCAAGCGCAAGGTCACCTACTAACCTTAGGCTAGGCGTAGTGGGAGTAACATAAGTAGGGGTACCTCCTTTTTTATATTCTAGAAACAACCACACACGAATATCGAGGTGCTGGTTACGTAGAACAAATTTCCTAGAGTCCGTGCTCAGCCCTCCTCTATCTCTCTTCTCAGCCAGCCAGCAGACGCGTGGATCCCATCGTCTATTTGCTCATATGCGGTCCCACATGTCAGTGAAAATGCAAGAGGACCCACTGAACCTGCACATCTTTCACCTCGACGTCCTGGTGATGAAAAACAAATCCAATAAAGATCTTCGGTGGCCGCTTTTGGAGTTACTCAATAGTAGTAAGATTCTATTTACAGTTTAACCCAAGATGCACATCACGTGGCTTCAACTACCACTCTATTTTCTTGCATGACATGACCTGGATGGTGGATGTTCCACGTGTCGGCAAAAGGAAGAAGAACCTGACCAAATCTTCGGTTGTGCTCTCGGATTAGACTAGTTGTGCTAACTTAAAATTTTATTGTGTAGAATGGATGCAAGTTTTGGTATTGGGAAGAAGAGTACATCGATATATTAATAGAGCGCAATTTAGTAGATGTTCTAGCACTTTCAGCTAGCATAGAGGCTAGAGATGAGACTAGTGCACTTGTTGATAGAATAGAGGCTAGACATGAGACTAGATGCGAGGAAGCAACGTCTACTTCTTTACGCTCGAAGCAGAAAGAAGCATGCAAGATCGAGCCTCCGCAGATCCACAATGAATGCATCGAGAAGGCACTAATCCAACTTACAGGAGCAGTTATGGAAGTTGGATATCTTCTAAAATGTATTCTTGTGGTTCTTGTTTTCTTTGGTCTTGCTTTTCTAGTCAAAATTATCGTTGGAGTTCGTGCAAAACAAAGGTCTGTTTGGGGTCGTGCGTTGGAGTTGGCCTTACAAGTGGGACCGCAGTTGAGGAAACCGACTATCGGCAAACCCCCACTTCGCCCGCCGCGCGATGGCTGAGTTAGAGAAACGACGAGGTTGAAGAGATTGCTCTAGCATGGACTCCAAGAAATATGGTGTCAGATGGAAGTCGTGCTGGTGGCGTGTGCCGTACTCCTGGACGTGAATGCTTGTTCTGGCCCATGTCACCCTACTACTCCTACTACTTACTATATAGTAGTAGTATCGAGGATTCGAGGTGCTGGTTACGTACAACGAACACATTAACATATGGCTACAGTAAAAACACCCGCCCGACGCGCGAAGCATGTGAAGCTAGTACAAGTAGTGTACTACTATTGTTGATTGGCCTCATCCGATAACCTGTTGCAATGCACGTACAATTATGTATACAGAAAATATTTTTTGCCTCGTCGCAGCACTCACTCAGAGAAGCTACTCGAAAGCCATTCATAAATTTAGGAAGTTTATCACAGGCGTATCATTTTATTACATACAACAGGTCATCAACCCACATCGACAACAAGGATACATTATAAATACTAAAGTTTTCATCACACAACAAATAACAAGGAATGAAATGAACTTCAACTCAACCAATCCTCGGTGTTGGAAACGCTTGCTTTGAACCACAAGTGATTCTTTGGGACGGGCCATCTATTGTCGATCTCGAGACCAATGCAGGACTGATCATCCAGGCTGAAGCGGCCTACTATATCATTACCAGGGTAGCGAACCACCGAAATGTCCAAGGTATAGATACAATTGCTTCTCATAAATGGTAGTAACGTTGTGTCAACAACAGTTGGATCGCCTTTCACCATCATCGGATAGTTTTTCCCAAGGAAGAGTGAGTTTTCTCCAAGACTATCAATACTTTACCAGGGAGAAGCTGTTGGCGCTAGCACACTAGTATCCATCCCGAATACCATGCAACGAGTGTTGGAATAGGTCCAGAGAGTGCGACCATGGGAGACAACACGTGCTCCCTCAGTAGTAACAAACTCAGTGCACTGTATATAGACAAGAAGAGGTTATCCATCGGAATTAGTTGCTAGGCGCCACTGAGTATATAAGTTATGCTCGTCCTCATGCCCATGATCATCACCATTGTCATCTCCCCCTTGGTTATAAAAAATTTCAAGTATAGGTGGTGGAATGTTCACAGGACCTTGGACACATAAGAAGAAGGTTAATTAGTAAAGGGAAACTTGCTAACCCGCATGCATGTGGATGAAACAATTATAATTACGGTGGAATACAAACGTACCAAAATCATAACGATTCCATGCAAAAACAGTGCCACGAGTGGTGGTAGCAAACACAAGCCCTTGTATTGAATTGCATCACAGTACTCATGCGTGTACAGAAACTGATTTTTGAGCAATGTCCATCGAGTAAAACCAGCAACAACGGTAACAAGCTTGTCGAAGATAGCTACAACTTCATAGTTGTTGTAATTCCAAGAGCGGGTGGGAACTCGAGAAATTGCTATCTTCCGTAGAATACAGTGACCATGATTGTATTTGAACGTGCGTACAATACCGGTGTTCTCAACCTCTGGGCAGTCTGCTGAGATTTTTGGAAGTGGAACCCGGTCACGAGTGTACACATTCACAAGTTACCACTCGTAGTTGGACCCAATGTACACAACCCAATCTCCATTTGCTGCTACCCAAGCCTTTCCCTCAAGCGATGGCATCTTAACATCATACGTATCATTATCATGCAGCATCAACTTGCACAGGGCGAGACCTCCGTCGTGACGGTGCCAGTCAACAGGGTCACGGCGAAGAAGATAGGGGAGATCAAACCGCTCCTTGACTCTTGGGTTCCTTGTAATGATGTTATTAGTCGAGTCAAGAATGGGCTTGAACGAACCTGCCATGCTAGCCGAGGTGATGATGTCGCACCGATCAATGAGTTCCTCCACCACGTCATCTTTCAGATCGGGGCAAGAATAACGGGGTCGTTTCCGTCCTGTTCCCTCCATGGAGAAGACGATCGAACAATGGAAGAAGAAAGGGTGAAGGGCTGAAGGAAAATGGAGGAGGGAGAGGAAGAGCGTGCGACAGCAGTTCCAAATCAATAGGGAAAGGCGAAGAGTCGATGGACGGTTGCCAGTTTACCACGGTTCACGAAGGGGCGCTCCGGCCTACACGTCAGTTCGAAAATACTCCTACTACTCGCGGTCGTCTCACTGATATGTTGGAACGGGACCACATGTCAACGAAACATGGTCTGTAATTTCTCGTGCGAAATGCGATTTGGCCGCGTTGGCCCGAGGTGCCGCATTAGTTTTTTTTTTGAAAGTTTGCCGCATTAGTTATCGACCTTTATTTTTTTTAACATGCAATCTGAATGGATAGCTCTTGTGGTCATCACACATGAGCGCATATAGTGATGGTTGATTCTCCCAAGCAACTTATTACTGTGGGAACATGGGAGTACCAGCGGATTCAAGGAACAGAGAAATGATGGTTGCTTCGTCCGAGCAACTTACTGTGGCGAAGGTGGGGCTCTATGACTTGACTGCTCACTATTCATTACTACTGCGGTGCAATGACTCAATATTGTGTTGTGCACTCAATATTGTTGTGTTGTGCACTCAATATTGTTGCATGGCAGGTAGAGCCGGATGAAGGATGTCCAACATGTCGGCGAAACAAAGTTGAATTGTTTCTGGCATTGCTATCAATCCTTCAGGATTTGTTTATATGTATGCATAATTTTGATGAAATTGTACTGTGATGCTATGAAGGTTTCAACTCTGGTTCCCGCAGGAAAAAAAAGGTTTCAACTTAGGATTCATGTGTCTTGCCTCGAGATTATCTCGTTAAAACATTCCATCAAATACAAATGAAACTACCATGGCTAATGCATCTCAATGGTTCGCAGATCATCGCCAATATTCACACGACAACTGAAGACAAAGTTGTGAGAAGGTGTACAAATCAAGAAAAAATATATAATTTATCGATGTTGTTCGTAGGCATGGCTCCATTTCCTTGGCACAGTGTTCATTGCTTGGCATCTAGTTTCACCCAGCTCTGTAGCAAAAAAGGAGGTGTATGAAGGACACCACAATCCGATCATTTTGTGCAGCTCCACTAAAATCGGGCGGACCATCCCTATTTGCAAAGATATCCAGTCAGTGTGATTACAATAATAGTGGAACTAGATGATGAAACATAATACACATAAATAGAAGCCGATCACCTCTACGATCTCTCTTTAGGACTAACTTCTTGTTGGAGAAGATTAGACACAGAGTTGGATGAGGGGGATAGCAAAACTAATCTCCCTTTCCGCAGTCCCACAGAAATATAAAAACGTTGCCCGTGTGACATTTTGGCGGAACTGCACAAAACACTCTTCAGAAAAGTGATTTGTGCAGTTCACCAAAAGTTCGCAATAGCAACAAGGTGAAAATGGATAGCCCTGTTTGCAAAAGAAGGTCGAAAGGAAACAATAACTGCCCAATAACATGAGTTGAAGACACATACGCCGACAAAAAAGAAGCATGTTCCGTGTAAAAAGGGAAAGATAGCACATGGTGGTTTCTCAAAAATGGTTTGAGGGCGAGACACTACTAGGAAAAGGCATGCTAGTGGCGCACCAGTTTTGCCTTCTAATGGCGCACTACTGGTGTGCCACTAGCATCACGCCATTAGAATTAAATTCTAATGGCGCACCACTGGTGCGCCATTAGTATCTGGTGTTCTAATGGCGCACCACGTAGTGCGCCATTAGAATTGCCCACGGTGCACCATTAGAATTCCTCCCAGGGTAATGGCGCACCACATAGGAGTGCGCCATTAGTAACAATTTTTTTTCAAAAAAAATTTCAATTTTTTTTATTTTTCTTTTCAAAAGATTTTTTTAAAAAAAAATCGGTTTTTTTCTTAATCTCAGTTCACTATGGCTTAATCTCAGGTCAAATCGCACTCCATGGTCAAACTTCCCGAAAGGTCACCCATCCTCACACTACTCCAGCCCAAGCACGATTTACTTCAGAGTTCTATCCAACCCCAGCAACAGCTCACTTCACACGCACTTGTTGATATATATCTAGCATATCAATCCTGTTATACCTTGTTGATGTCCAGGACTTTGTTCATGTTCATGACTATGACGAAATTTTGAAAAATATTTCAAACTTCCCGGTCATATTACGTATCATTTTTTGAAAAAAATAATCAAAAAAATCAAAACCAACTTTTTCTTCTGTTACTAGTGGCGCACCACATCCACAGTGAGCCACTAGTAAGTTTGAAATTTTTTGAATTTTTTTGCCCCTAGATCTTGAAAGCCCCATAACTTTTTTTCTGTTAGGTTTTTGGGAATTTTGAAAATGTTTAACAACGTTAACCCCTGTTAAGTTTGGATGTAACTTTTCGAGTAGATGATTTTTCATATAAAAAACTTTTTCATCCGAGTTCGTATGCAAAAGTTATGCCCATTTTACAAATTTCCAGAGAGATTTTGCAAATAAAGTCGAAATTCATATTTGTAAATTTTCCCAACAACTAGAGCACATATCACGGCGGCCTTGTGTGAGATGGTGTGACGAGACTCACGAGAGACAAACCCATTTTTCCATTTTCCCCACGGCAATCGTTTTATATTCTTGGCGTGGTACCCGACCCTCCTTCGAGTAAACAACCGCTACACGCGTCAAATTATCACGTGGACTGCCTTTTCGTACAGAAACAAACTCCACCGTGTACCCATGCGGGTGTGGCCGGGAACGAGACATGAGTACGTGCGTCCTGCGTGCGCTTCTTCTTTAGGTGCAGGTACATACGTGGGTGGGTGTGAGAGAGATGGTTTGTGCGAAACAGGGGCAATGTGTTGATGATATCTCAATCAGAAAAACGTAACATATGCAATGTGTGTGAAACAGAGTCATGGACGTGAGATATCGATAGAATTGAAAACAGGGATGAAGTGTGTGGCTGCGTGATCGATAAAGAGTGCCATCGAATTTGTGTTTGCCCACGTCAAAGATACAGGGCGGCTGGCCTACTGGAATTTGAGAGGGCAGAGGTGTAGTTCTTCTCCATGGCATGGATACCTACCTACAACGTTCGACTCTCGGTGTGTGTGGGGGGGTAGAGACTGGTCGACTAGTATATGTGTGGGGATGGAGAGAGACCTAGCTATGTATTGTGGGAGATCGATCAACATCCATGGATATGTGTAGCAGAGGAATAAGGTTGGGAAAAAGACAAAGGTAGAGCGTCGAAGGGTTGGTGGTGGAGTGGAGTCTCACAAATGGTGGAAGAGGCCTGCTAGACAAACGGAGGGTATGAGTGCAATATCAATAAGAGAGGATGGGGGATGTCTGTCTGTCTATGCATGTGCGTGTGAGAGACGGGTCGGGAGGTATTCAAGGATGATGAGGGGAGAAGATATGGTTGTGGTAAGCATGTGTAACTACATAGGAAGATCAACCCTCGTGTGTACGACAAAAGGAGAGACATAACTAGCAAGGTAAGTGTATCGAAGCTTGGAGAAAATGAATTATAGTTGACATGTGTTAGAAGCAAATAAGGTCCGGAGAGGCAGACAGGGGGAGAGGGTGTGGGTAGGAGGTGGTGCGAGAGGTCTACCATGTCGAGGGGGGAGGAGTGTGCGAGCCTGTGATTAATGAAAAGAGGGGCGGGAGTGTGCACCTGCGTGGAATCGTATTGGACACATGGGGGCATGGATGGTGAGAAGAGAAGAGGGGAAGTATATATGTGTTTGTTGTAGGCACACTTGGCTAGAGAGGTATATCGACCGGTGTGTGCCAGAAAGAAGGAGACGGGGGCCTACACACACCGCTGGTGGACGACCTAAAGAGAAATAATGAACGTGTGTGATGGAGGGGACGCTAAGGTTGTGTGAGGGGGACAGGCGTGTGCATGCACGGTAGAAAGTTAGCGCTAGCTAGCTAAAATAGAAGAGGATCGTGAAGGTGTAAAAGGCGAACAAAGATCATAATTCATTATAAAAAAAGTGGATATGGATACTTGAAGAAGATATCATAATGTAGAACATTGATTATAATTTGGGGTAATGTGTGGCTTTTGCAACTCAGGTCTAAATACTTGTCATAATGTAGGGGGCGGGGCACTATACTTTGTGTGATAAACACGGTGTACGTATGGAACATGGTTTAGATTATGAATATATAGTTAGTACAACAAATGTACTATTATTTCGAACCAACATCAAGTGTATTCAAAAAATAGAATTCGAGTTCATGTAGTACACATAGTTCATATCTATCTCTATAGTAATCATGTGGTGTGTTATTAAGGTAATACATGAATGATGGTTGAAGTTGTCAACAATCATGATTGTAGATTCTTATTGAAATAGAGAAACGAATTCAAATTTAGTTCGAATTGCAGCGGTAGTATATACATTTGGAATGCACTAAAATGTTGGTTTGAGTAGGTTACATGCATTATACAACAAGCGAAAAAAATTAATCAGACATAACATGGATTGATACTCCCTCCTTCCATCTATATAGGGTGTAATGACAAGATTAATAGTACATGACATGCACAATGTGAAAATTATATCATTGAAAGAACCTTTCACAGACGAAGTTAACGGTGTGCTTTGTGTAAGTTGCATGTCATATATCATTGCTCTAATAGTTGGTCAAAGTTAGCATCGAAAAACGCATTAGGCCCTATATAGATGGAAGGAGGGAGTAGCTTTGAATAGCATTTGTATAGTAAAACGGGGCAAGACTCTCTCTTTGTGTGGTGTGAATAGTTTTATTTTTTCGTTTTATTTTTGGTTGAGGGAAGTGCGAATTGATTTGGTACGTACAAGTGCAATATTACTACACGTTAGCACTAGTGCATAACCGGCCTTTAGTGCCGGTTCATGACGGCCTTTAGTGCCGGTTCGCCAACCGACACTAAAGAGTGGGGACTATAGCCCCCGCCCCCCTTAGTACCGGTTCGTCATGAACCAACGCTAAAGTGCAAACACGTGGCACGAGCCAGGCCCGGGTGCGCGTAGGGCTTTAGTAACACCAACCGGTACTAAATGTTTGGGTGTTTTTTTTTATTTTTCCTTTAGTTTTGTGTTTTCAATTTAATTTAGTGATTGTTTTACATTATAATGAGTTGTTATATCATTAGGTGAAAGTACCGTGGATTAGTTTCGACTGGAGGATCTAGCTAGCTAAGTGATCAAGTATATGCCATATCAATATTATACTTGATCACCTAATTAGGTGATCAAGTATAATATATGTGGATATGGCACATATATACTTGATCACTTAGGTAGGATCCATCCAGCTAATCTGTGGTTTCTTTCATTAAATGATATAATAACTCGTTATCATCATCATATTAATATACAAGCTCTTGCATCATATCATCAACATGAGTATATATATATACTCTAGCTAGCTAGCTAAAAATCATCCTAGTCGTCATTATCACTATTTAATCATCATAGTCATTACACTACTTGGAAAAGGCCTACTAATGGCGCACCTGTTTTGGCTACTAATGGCGCACTACAAGTGCGCCATTAGTACCACGCCACTAGTATATTTTAGTAATGGCGCACCGCAGGTGCGCCATTAGTATCTGGTATACTAATGGCGCACCACAGGTGCGCCATTAGTATCCCATAGGTGCGCCATTAGTATCTGGTATACTAATGGCGCACCACATGGAAGTGCGCCATTAGTAACAATTTTCTTAAATTTTTTTTTCGTTTTTTCTTAATCTTAGGTCACTATTTCACATATGAGATATCCAACACATATATATACAACAAGCATCCATATAACAATCAGATCCAACACACAAGTTTCATCATATATACATACATAGCCAACACATAGTTCCATCGTTACATATTACAAAAGTTTCACATTGTTCATCCAACACCGTTATCCATCAATTCACAAAAGTTTCACATTGATACAAAATAAAAACACAAATGGAAAAGAATCACTCCATCCATGCAAGCTTCCGTGAATTAAATCAAATCTGCAAAATGATAAACAAGAAGTTAGAAGAAGAAGAAGAAGAAGAAGAAGAAGAAGAAGAAGATAAGAAGAAGAAGACTAGAAGAATAATAGAAGAAGAAGAACACTAGAAGAATACTAGAAGAAGAATAAGAAGAAGACTATAAGCTTATTATGTAAACTTGATCATTTTGTGCTAACATAAGTAATTTTGGAGCTAACCTATATGAAACTAAGCATATAAGCTCTCTAAGTTAGCATATTAGAGCCAACTTAGGTAAAATGAAGCTAACCTATGTCATTTTGGAAAAGAAGAAGAATAAGAAGAA
>NC_057801.1:97287671-97293779 GCF_018294505.1 Triticum aestivum
ATATATATATATATATATATATATATATATATATATATATCATTTTGGAGATCTGACATACCTGACATAGTTCCGTTCTCATTGTTCTTCTCCTTCTCCTTCCTCAGCCTGATGCGCCAAGAGCGGCGAGGCCGTGCAGGCAGTGGGATGTAGTCTTCTACCACAATTGGCGTGGTCATGTCGCCCAGCTGTGGGATCGCCGGCGCCACCACCGATGCGTGGTCATTGTCAAGCACCACCACCACCGCGAGGCCACCTTCAGGAAGGACGGGCACGACCATTGCTAGGTCATCCTCAGCCACCTCCATCTCTTGCCCATGGTCAGCCAACACCATCTCTTGCCCATGGTCAGCCACCACCATCTCTTGCCCTTGGTCAGCCACCACCAGTGCTAGGTCATCCTCAGCCTGATGCCCATCGTCATCCTGCAGCTCCTCATCCCCACTCTGCTCCTCTTCTCCTGCACTCCAGTCCGGATCATCCTTCTTGTTGTCTTTGCTGCTGCCAGAATCACTGCTGCTTTCGCTAAAGCCAGAATCGCTGTTGCTTTTGCTACAGCCATAGTCGCTGCTGCTTTGGCTGTAGCCAGTGTCGCTGCTGCTGCTCCCATTGCCTATCCAAATGCAACAATGACCGTTAACAATCGATGTGAGACAAAGCCAAATGTAGAGGAATAAGAAGAGGCAGAACAAACTGGCATCATCATCGTCAGCGTAGCGCATGCGACACATAGTCGCGTTGAACACCTTCATGATGATCATGGTGGCGTCGTCATCGTACCTGAAGAGAAGGAAGTACCCCAGCCGCAGGTCGTACGCACAGTAGAACTTCTCCCACCCATGATACAAGTACATGTGGCCCTCCTTGATCACCAACTCCACATCCCACAGCCTGCGTAACCCGCTCCCGGCCTGTCGCAGCTTCTCATTATTTGGCGGATCTTCACCCAGCATGTTCATAAAACTATCAGGCAGCCTCTGCAGTTTGGGACAATGAGTGATGTAGCAAACAACAAATATTATAATGAGATGGGTGAAGGGGATATCTCTCATTTTATATACCTGCGTCATGGATGATACTGAAGTCCCAAGTATGATACTGAAGAACTAGGAAGCATCCAACTCGTACTGCGGTGTGGCAGAGCGGCAGTGGCTGCTTCCCCCCATCTCTGATAAGCAGCAGAAGAGACCAATTAGTACCCTTACAACAGATCATAAAACATGCATGAAAATAACCACTCTATATCAAGTTTATCCAAGCAAAATCTCTCATTGTGAAAGCAATGGGCAAAGTAACGGAGAGTAAGATGGACAACAAGCACAACAAATAAAAAGAAACAGGAATGATAACAGGTTGTACTGAAAGTCCAATTGTACTAGACTATAAATTAGGGTAACAATGACACAGAAGATGGGAGCACCTAGTACACATTAGCAAAACAAAAAGGTACCACGCTTAAAAGGAAATTCCTATACAAACACCTCATATTAATAAGGTTGCTTGAACAAGTGTTATCTATCAATACATTTGGGGATTAGCACTAACAATTCAGAAGACCAAATTCTAACAAGGCAATCAACTAACTTGTTCAGTTATAGAGTAAGCTCATCTACAGCCCCATCATGATAACCACAAAGAGGAATGTCCACAGACAAACCTTTGGTTAAACAAGGTATGTATGGTCTCAATTCATCTCTCAATTCACCAACATGACTGATAGGCATGTTAATACATCTACCATATAAACCTTTGGTTCAGAAAAAGTTTGCAACCGATGATATCACAATCATAGTGCCATTCTAAACCAATAGCACATTTGATTCAAGGACAAGAATCTCACAAGTACAGCAGTTGTCAGCAAGGAGTTTGACCACAATGAGTTGTCAGCAAGAATGATCCAATAAAACATTTTTTTAGATGACCCATAAGACAAACTGAAAATAGTTGTTGTTGCTAAACTAATCTGACCACTATAACATGTTCATCATTCAGCCAGAGTTGTTGTTGCTGCTACAATTTCAGCAAGCAACGTGCCTAAATCCAGTGCTTGTTTGACTTTACTGAATTACCAACACATGGCACACAACACATTTATATTTTGTCAGGTCACACAACACATGCCTGAGGAGGAAGATTGAATTTTCTACAGAAGCATCATCAGGTACACTTCAACATGTACTAGCAGCAACAAATGGTCAATATTCATTCTTATTTATGGTCAATATTTATAACCTATAAACAAATGGCAAGAATATTGAGTAATCTACTGCAGTTTGATCTACTTCAGATAATCTATTGCAATTTGATCTATTACATAAACATGGTTGATCTTCATTTTGCATAAACCTGGTTGAGTATTACAGAGCAATTAACGGCAAATTGACCTGGTTGGAATTCATACAGCAACAGTAACAGTTAACTGAACTTCTTTTGCATGCATTTATCACTCCAGAAAACTTTCAGTAACAAGTGAGAAGCATCTGCATTTTCTTAGTGAACTTTTCAGTGCATTTATCACTTGTTGGAGTATGCTACAGCTTCTGCAAATCACAAACTCCTTTAGTTTACATCTCAGTTTTAGCAAACACTACAGTTTCAATGACATGTCACCTACTATTTTCATCCAACTACTTTTACTCTTCTGTAGTATAAGACTACAATAGTTTCAGACAACTACCAAATCCTAAATGAACTACTTTTAATCTTCTATAATATCCTTTTCCATGCATGATTAGACTAGCACTCAACTAAAGTAAAATTCTAAATATTTTCATGCAATAAAATAGTATCTACACTAACATTTGCACATTGTGCACAACACATTCAAGACCAGGGTACATTCTCATCGAAGAAGATCAGTAGGGAGCAGATGAACAACCTAAATATCTACACTAGCAGGGAGCAGATGAACCCTAACTTTAGGAGCATGTGATTTCTGTCTTGAAATTCCTTTTGGAGCATCGGTTGGAAGGAATGGGGAAGGGTGGAGAGATGGAGGAAGGAGGAGAGGTACCTGGTCGCCGGAGGGGTCCGGGTCGGGGTCGGCGAAGGGGTCGGGGTCGGGGTCCGAGCTCGTCCGGGCAGGGTCCGAGCTCACCTCGGTCGAAGGAGAGCAGGGGCCGGTGGCAGAGGACGGTAGGGGCAGGCAGGGTGGGCGCGTCGGGGCCGCGCTCGCCTGCTGCTGCAGGGGCCGAAGGAGGCCCTCGCTCATCGGAGGGAGGAGGAGCGGAGAGGAGCGGGCGGCGCGCGCTCGGCCAATCCCGTTTGGGGGGCGCAGGGGCGGCGGGCGTGGAGTCCCGCGAGGGTCGGGGCGGCGGGGCGAGGGGCGGTGGGACCAGGGGGCGGTGGCGGGTGGCGGCGGCGGCCGGTGGTGGGGCAAGGGGACGGCCAGCGGAGGGGCGACGGGGCAAGGGGAGGTTGGGCGACGGGGCGAGGGGAGGTGGGACAAGGGGGCGGAGTAGGGGGAGGGGAGCGACGGGGCAAGGGGAGGTGGGGCTCGGCATTACTAACAATTTTTATTTTTTTTCAAAACTACTAATGGCGCACGGTGGGTTTGGTGCGCTATTACTATGTCAACTAGTAATGGCACACTATACAACGGTGCGCCATTAGTAACATTTTTTTTTCTAAACTACTAATGGCGCACCAGGCACCAGGTGCGCCATTAGTAATATATTACTAATGGCACACCGACACATGGTGCGCCATTAGTATATAGTAATGGCGCACCACATGTCTGGTGCGCCATTAGTGGCCATATCATCTATAGCCCTTTTCCTAGTAGTGTTACCGCTATCTAATCACCACCAACAGTAGCTTAAAGAAGAAACATTCACTTGTACCAGAAGCAAAAATATCATCGAGTTCAACATGATTGTGATGATATTATAAGCGTTTATATATAACACCACAAAAGCAAATCACTCTTTGAGATTAAGTTCAGAACGAAGAACACGGACATGAAAGGACAAGTACTAAGAGCAGCATGAACTAGCTAAATCACTCCTGCTAGCTACTCTCTCTCTATTAAAATAGCATAGAACAAGTATAGCTCTCCTGATTCATCATACTAGAGCATGCAGATGAACCTGTCTCCTAATCGTGGGTTGCGCTTCTCTTTGCTGCCCCTAGTACTTCTCTGTGATCGTTAACAATTTTCCTCCAATCTTTCACTATTAAGCATTCATCGCTTCTAGAAATCCTGAATGCATTCATGTGCAATGCAGGATATCTTGGCCGTAAGCCAACAATTGACATGCGACCTTTAGTCTCGATTCCCTGAGGCACAACTGTCATCGGGAGTCCCTGTTGAAGAACATCGTATAGTACTTAATTAATATACTTAGCAATGAAAGTTTAGCAAAAAAATAATGTATGCAAAAGATGCACTGAGGACAAATAGTAAAAATCTTACCATCATTCCTAAATAGATGTGACCGTAGTTCAATACCATGACTATTGGTCGCACGTTTTGAGTACTAACATTTCTAAGTGCCGGAAGAAAATTTGTCTTGACAGTATGAAGATCCTCAAGCCATGAAACATAATGACTTATCTCCTCGCAGTTTAGTTTAGCTCCGGGACAGTAGTAGGTCATGTCTACCAAGCGCCGGACATGGTTGCTTGAATGGAAATAAGCTGTCAATAGAAATTAGTTGTCAATTATTTTTGAATAAGCAATATCAAAGACAAAAATATAGTTGACAAGAACTCACATAATGGTAGAACTGGAGGCGTCTGCACATCGAACCATATGTCTCTATTACTTTCAATAGCATCTTCCTGACGAATATCAAAGGTGATAACCATACCAGGCTCAAATGCATAAGCCTTGCATAGTGCTTGCCAAGTTTTGTATTCAAAATAGGTGTACGTGTGTGCATTGTATACTTTGACGTTGAAAGTATAATCACGCTCAGTTTTCAGGTAAACTCTCTTTACCTTCATAGTTTCCATATCATTGAAACCTATCTTATCCAAGACAAAAATTCTTGCATGGCAGGGGATGCGCTAGTAGAATAGTGAAAACTAAAAATTATAAGTCACGCAAATGAAGGATATATAAGTCATGCTTAATTACGAAAACAGACTTGTCGTTGTGACTTACTATATCAAATTCGAAGGTCTTATCCAGCTTGATGCTGAATCGCCTATCATTAACAAGGAAATTTCTGTCGTGCTGACCGTGCTGGTCTTCACAGTATTCGCACATAATGAAATTTTTTCCGTCGTCAGACGACATTTCCTATGTTTATATTAGGCGAAACATTAAACACTTACTAATTCAATTAATTCAACTACTTCTATTAATTCAACTAAGCATTTACTAAAAATAAACTAGTTATATTAATTCAACTAGTTGAACTAAACATTTACTAAAAATAAACTAGTTATATTAATTCAATTAGTTCAACTAAGCATTTACTAAAAATAAACTAGTTCTATTAATTCAACTAGTTCAACTAAACATTTACTAAAAATAAACTAGTTATATTAATTCAATTAGTTCAACTAAGTATTTACTAAAAATAAACTAGTTCTATTAATTCAACTAGTTCAAATAATATAACTAGTTCTATTAATTCAACTAGTTCAAATAATACGTACCTAAATTTTCTTACTGAAAATAAACTAGTTATATTAATTCAATTAGTTCAACTAAGCATATACTAAAAATAAACTAGTTCTATTAATTCAACTAGTTCAAATAATAATCTCATATACGTACCTAAATTTTCTTACTAAAAATAAACTAGTTCTATTAATTCAACTAGTTCAAATAATCTCATATACATAAATTTTCTTACTAAACATAAACTAGTTGTAATTAATCTAACAATAACATTTCTAACATTCTAAAAATAAACTAGTTATATTAATTAATTCATCTAAACAATAGAAAATAGAAAATAAGTAAAAAAATGTGTGTGTAGTGTGTGTGTGTATACGTACATGTGTAGTGTGTGTGTGTGTATGTGTGTATGCGCGTGTGTGTGTGTATGTGTGTATGCATGTGTGTATGGAGCGGGCGCGTACGGGCGGTGGGGGCGGCGACGACGGGCGGCGGGGGCGGCAAGGGCGGCGGCCGGGGACGGCGACGAGACGGGC
>NC_057801.1:97294586-97295110 GCF_018294505.1 Triticum aestivum
ACGGGTGGCGGTGGCGCGCGGCGACGACGGGGACGACGACAACGGGCGGCGGGGGCGGCGAGGGCGGCGGGGACGGCGACGACGTACGGCAGGGGCGATGGCACGGCGGCGCGGTGGCGTCGGCGTCGGAGATCGAGATGTCGCGCGAGGGAAAAGTGGAACGAAGTCGACGATAACTAAATTTTCGTAAGTGACATATATATATATAGGTTGGTCCTTTAGTACCGGTTGGTGGCTCCAATAGGTACTAAAGGGCAACACATTAGTACCGGTTGGAGCCACCAACCGGTACTAATGGTTGTGCGCTGCCACCCGCAGTGCGCTACTTTTAGTCCCACCAGCGAAGGTCAGCCGCACTGGTTTATAAACCCAGCCGCGGCTGCCCTTTCGAACTCCTCTATATAGCAAGCTTCTGGGCCTAACCACGGCGCGCTGCCCTGTGAGCCTGCTGGCCCTTCTGGGCCTGTATTTGCAGACCCTAGGTATGGCAGGCCCACCGGGCAGCGCCCCAACATTTTTTTATA
>NC_057801.1:97295202-97295521 GCF_018294505.1 Triticum aestivum
TTTTTATATAGTATTTTTCTTTTCTGCTTTATTTTTTCTTCTATTTATTTCTCAGTAGTTTTTTTGCTGTATTTAGTTTCTTTGTGAATATTTTTGCTTTATATAATTTTTTTCTTTTCTGCATTATTTATTTTCTTCTATTTATTTTTGAGTAATTTTTTATATAGTATTCTCTTTTCTGCTTTATTTTTTTCTTCTATTTATTCTGAGTAGTTTTTTGCTGTATTTAGTTTCTTTGTGAATATTTTTGCTTTATATAATTTTTTCTTTTCTGCATTATTTATTTTCTTCTATTTATCTTCGAGTAATTTTTTTATAT
>NC_057801.1:97595604-97762256 GCF_018294505.1 Triticum aestivum
TGACTAGCACATTTAAGCCTAACCCACTTCCTATGCATAGGGATTTTGTGGGAAAACTTACGGGAACAATAATCAACTAGCATAGGAAGGCAAAACAAGCATAACCTCAAGATTTTAAGCACATAGAGAGGAGACTTGATAATATTGCAATTCCTACAAGCATATGTTCCTCCCTCATAATAATTTTCAGTGGCATCATTAATGAATTCAACAATATAACCAGCACCTAAACCATTCTTTTCATGATCTACTTGCATAGAAAATTTACTACTCTCCACATAAGCAAAATTCTTCTCATTTGGAATAGTGGGAGTATCATAAGAGACTCGAATACTATAAGTTGTTTCCATATTAAAAGAGTAATGCTCAGAAAAAGGGTAATTATAATCATGACAAGTTTTATAAATATAATCACCACTACTTTTTATAGCATAAGTTTCATCACAATAATCATCATAAGTAGCAACTTTGTTCTCATCATAATCAATTGAAACCTCTTCCAAAATAGTGGATTCATCACTAAATAAAGTCATGACCTCTCCAAATCCACTTTCATAAATATTATAAGATTCAAAACCCTCCAAAATAGTGGGATCATCACTTCCTAAAGTTGACACTCTTCCAAACCCACTTTCATAAATATAACCATCAGAACTAGGAGGCATGCTATCGTCATAATAAATTTTCTCATCAAAACTTGGGAGGGTAAAAATATCATCTTCATTAAATGTAGCATCCCCAAGCTTAGGACCAACAGTAATTGTAGCAAATATATTCTCAAACATTTCATTCTCATCAAACATAGCATCCCCAAGCTTGGGTCTTTTCATATCATAAGCATAATCACTCTCATCATTAATAGTATGGATAGCACCAATAGTATAGCAATTATCATCTTCACAATGAGTAATAGGAGTAACATCATTTGGGAGGGATACCTTTCTACCTTAGCTTATCCACATCATGTGTGGGCTTAACCCTCTTTTCTTTTTCTTCTTCACATCATGTGTGGGCTTAACCCTCTTTTTTGAGCTCCTTATTAATGAGATTGGTTGAATAGAAAGCTCCTCCTCGTTACCTGATTCATCATAAGAAATAATAGGAGGATATTGGGAAGTCACTTCCCTTTCATTAGTAATCTCTTCATCTTCTACTTCCTTTCTTTTCTTTATGTAACTGGCAATATAAGGATTTTCAATGCAATTCACCGTACAATACATATAAATTTCCTCTAGATCAATATCAAGGAATTTCTTAAGGTTATATTCTGGAATATGCTTAGTTAAACGTTTTAATTCTTCATAACCCAAAAGCAAACGAAGTTCATTATGATGTGCAAGGGAAATCAAGTCATCACAATTTTTGGACACGATTCGGTCATGAAGCAATTTGCATCGGAGATTTAAATGACCATGTTCATTGCAAAGTTCACAAGTACGGTAAAGAAATTTTAAATTTTCAGCACTCACATCTAGCCTTTCTTGCAACCATTTAGTTTCTAAATACTTATGCCTCTTGCAAAATCTATCTTCCATGTTTGGTGTGTACTTGCAAGCTCTATGCACTCCACAAAAATTGACATGCTTATAAGAGACATTTTCATCATGACTAGTGCAATCATCATTAGTACTATGGATATTCAAAGAGTTCATACTAAAAACATTGCAATCCTGCTCATCATTCAAATATTTAGTGCCAAACATTTTATAGACTTCTTCTTCTAGCATTTGAGCCCAATTTTCCTTTCCATCATTCTCATGAAAGATATTAAAAAGATGAAGCGTATGAGGCAAACTCAATTCCATTTTTTTGTAGTTTTCTTTTATAAACTAAACTAGTGACAAAACAAGAAACTAAAAGATTTGATTGCAAGATCTAAAGATATACCTTCAACCACTCACCTCCCCGGCAACGACGCCATAAAAGATCTTGATGTCTACTATGCAACCTTCTCCTTGTAGACATTGTTGGGCCTCCAAGTGCATAGGTTTGTAGGACAGTAGCAAATTTCCCTCAAGTGGATGACCTAAGGTTTATCAATCCGTGGGAGGCGTAGGATGAAGATGGTATCTCTCAAGCAACCCTACAACCAAATAACAAAGAGTCTCTTGTGTCCGCAACACACCCAATACAATGGTAAATTCTATAGGTGCACTAGTTCGGCGAAGAGATGGTGATACAAGTGCAATATGGATGATAGATATAGGTTTTTATAATCTGAAAATATAAAAACAGCAAGGTAACTAATGATAAAAGTGAGCGCAAACGGTATTGCAATGCTAGGAAACAAGGCCTAAGGTTCATACTTTCACTAGTGCAAGTTCTCTCAACAATAACAACATAACTGGATCATATAACTATCCCACAACATGCGACAAAGAGTAACTCCAAAGTCACTAATAGCGGGGAACAAACGAAGAGATTATTGTAGGGTACGAAACTACCTCAAAGTTATCCTTTCTGATCAATCTATTTAAGAGTCTGTAGTTAAATAACAAGAAGCTATTCTTTCTGTTCAATCTATCATAGAGTTCATACTAGAATAACACCTTAAGACACAAATCAATCAAAACCCTAATGTCACCTAGATACTCCAATGTCACCTCAAGTATCCGTGGGCATGATTATACGATATGCATCAGCCAATCTCAGATTCATCTATTCAACCAACACAAAGTACTTCAAAGAATGCCCCAAAGTTTCTACCGGAGAGTCAAGACGAAAATGTGTGCCAACCCCTATACATAAGTTCATGGAACCTGCAAGTTGATCACCAAAACATTCATCAAGTAGATCACGTGAATATCCCAATGTCACCACAGATAAGCACATGCAAGACATACATCAAGTGTTGTCAAATCCTTAAAGACTCAATCCAATAAGATAACTTCAAAGGGAAAAATCAATCCATTACAAAAGATTAGAGGGGGAGAAACATCATAAGATCCAACTATAATAACAAAGCTCACGATACATCAAGATCGTGACAAATCAAGAACACGAGAGAGAGAGAGAGAGAGAGAGAGAGATGAAACACATAGCTACTGGTACATACCCTCAGCCCCGAGGGTGAACTACTCCCTCCTCGTCAGGGAGATCGTCGGGATGATGAAGATGGCCACCGGTGAGGGACCCCCCCTCCCGCAGGGTGCCGAAACAGGGTCCTGATTGGTTTTTTGTGGCTACAGAGGCTTGCGGCGGTGGAACTCCTGATCTATTGTACCCTCGATGTTTTTAGGGTATATGGACATATATAGGCGAAAGAAGTCAGTGAGGGGAGCCATGAGGGGCCCACGAGGGTGGGGGTGCGCCTAGGGGGTACGGGGTGCCTCCCTGGCTCGTGGCCACCTCGAAGCTTCCCTGACGTCTACTCCAAGTCTCCAGGATTGCTTCCGTTCCGAAAATAACTCTCCCGAAGGTTTCATTCCGTTTGGACTCTGTTCGATATTCCTTTTCTTCGAAACACTGAAATAGGCAAGAAAACAACAATTTGGGTTGGGCCTCCGGTTAATAGGTTAGTCCCAAAAATAATATAAAAGTGTATAATAAAGCCCATAAACATCCAAAACAGATAATATAATAGCATGAATACTTCTTAAATTATAGATACATTGGAGATGTATCAAGCATCTCTTGATGTGTTTCGTCTGTTTATGAAATCTGGATTCCTTCGCCAAGAAAATTGCTCCAGTATTGTCACAAAAGATTTTCATTGGACCTGATGCACTAGGTATTACACCTAGATCAGATATGAACTCCTTCATCTGGACTCCTTCATTTGATGCTTCCGAAGTATCTATGTACTCTTCTTCACACGTAGATCCCGCCACGACGCTCTGCTTGGAACTGCACCAACTGACAGCTCCACCATTCAATAAAAATACGTATCTATGGTGTGACTTAGAGTCATCTGGATCAGTGTCAAAGCTAGAATCAATGTAACCACTTACGACAAGCCCTTCGTCATCTCCATAAACCAGAAACATATCCCTAGTCCTCTTCTGGTACTTTGGGATGTTCTTGACCGCTATCCAATGATCCACTTCTGGATTACTTTGGTACCTCCTTGCTAAACTTATAGCAAGGCACACATCAGGTCTGGCACACAGCATAGCGTACATGATAGAACCTATGGCTGAGGAATAGGGAATGACTTTCATTTTCTCTCTATCTTCTGAAGTGGTCAGGCATTGAGTCTGACTCATCTTCACACCTTGTAACACAAGCAAGAACCCTTTCATTGACTCATCCATTTTGAACTTCTTCAAAACTTTATCAAGGTATGTGCTTTGTGAAGGTCCTATCAAGCTTCTTGATCTATCTCTATAGATCTTGATGCCAATATATCAGTAGCTTCACTGAGGTCTTTCATTGAAAAACTCTTATTCAAGTATGCTTTTATGCTATTCAGAAATTCTACATCATTTTCAATCAACAATATGGCATACACATATAATACTAGAAATGCTATAGAGCTCCCACACACTTTCTTGTAAATACAGGCTTCTCCAAAAGTCTGTAGAAAACCATATGCTTTGATCACCTCATCAAAGCGTATATTCCAACTCCGAGATTTTGCAACAGTCCATAAATGGATCGCTGGAACTTGCACACTTTGTTAGCACCTTTAGGATCGACAAAACCTTCTCGTTGCATCATATACAACTCTTCTTTAAGAAATCTATTAAGGAATGCAGATTTGACATCCATTTGCCATATTTCTTAATCATAAAATGCAGCAATCGCTAATAAGATTCGGACAGACTTAAGCATCCCTACGGGTGAGAACGTCTCATCGTAGTCAACTCCTTGAACTTGTCAAAAACCTTTTGCAACAAGTTGAGCTTTATAGATAGTAACATTACCATCTGTGTCGGTCTTCTTCTTGAAGATCCATTTATTCTCTATGGGTCACCGATCATTGGGCAGATCCACCAAAGTCCACACTTTGTTCTCATACATGGATCCTATCTCAGATTTCATGGCCTCAAGCCACTTACCGAAATTTGGGCTCATCATAGCTTCTTCATAGTTCATAGGTCGTCATGGTCAAGTAACATGACCTCCAGAACAGGATTACCGTACCACTCTACTGCGGATCGTGCTCTGTTTGACCTACAAGGTTTTTTAGCAACTTGATATGAAGTTTCATGATCTTTATCATTAGCTTCCTCTCCAGTTGGTGTAGGCATCATGGGAACAGATTTCTCGGACGAGCTGCTTTCCAAATTGAGAGAAGGTACAACTACCTCATCAGGTTCTACTTTCCTCCCACTCACTTCTTTCGAGAGAAACTCCTTCTCAAGAAAGGTTCCTTTCTTAGCAACAAATAGATTGCCTTCGGACATGTGGTAGAAGGTGTGCCCAATTGTTTCCTTAGGGTATCCTATGAAGACGCACTTCTTCGATTTTGGTTCAAGATTATCAGGCTCAAGACTTTTGACATAAGCATCGCATCCCCGAACTTTAAGAAACGATAGCTTAGGTTTGTTGCCAAACCACAGTTCATACCGTGTCGTCTCAACGGATGTAACAGCCCCAAAATTGGGTTATCAATTTTTGTGATGTTATTCCTTCCTGAAACTCATTTTCCAAATATTTCTCCTGAGTTTGTTGGATGACTCCGAGATTTCTTGTCACTTCCAACCTTTCAAAACATGCTCATGTCTTTTTCAGTGGGCAAGACCTCAGATGCAGCATCTGAAACCCTCTCAAACCCTAATTCCAAATTTTAGAATTTGAATGCGCCCTTTGTGATTACAAAGGAGCCATCATTTTCCTTGATCTGTTGATCATCCCATCTGCTCATAGAGACCCTCCTATCCTTTTCAACCTTGGATATGCAAAAATATTGCAAAGTCCCATGCAATATTTTTGAACTATGGTTTATTCCTTTTCTTGCCTTTCTGAGGAATAAAATCAAAAGGCATAGCTAGCCATCTCCTAAATTCATGTGAATTGGTGGAGTTGATAATTATGCCTAATCCAAGCTCTCGCAATTATATTGGCCATAATTAAATAAGGAAAATTGCCTTTTCTTATTTTATGCCAATATTCCAATTCTGCCATTTTCTAAAGGAACTACTATTTTTATAGCTGGGAAAATTCTCACATAAATTGTGGAGCTTGTCATTGCTATATAATCACTAGTTCCATCGTTATCTAATGTTCATCAGTTCAAAAATTGAGCACATGATCCAATGCAAGTTTCTGCCTTCTCTGAATTTTGCAAAGGAAGTGTTTATTCCTACTTCCATTTGAGCTGCAAATTGGCAGGGTGATTAATATTGATAAATAACCCATGGATACCAAAGATGAGCTCAATACAATCAGGCTAGCTCCCTGTGTAGTTTCTTAAAGATTCTGACCAGATTGTCACTTTGTGAAGGAAGTACCTTCATAGAGTTTCCAAATGGGAAGAAACTTTATCATCCTCTCAGGTATCCCAAATCATTCGCCTTCACCTAAATTTAGATCATTTCATTGAGCTATGTGAGCACAGGAGAAATTCTTGTTTTCTGTCCAAATTTTCAGTTTGTGAAGAAAGTATATTTTATCTTGCTCCTTTATGGCTCAAAATAATTGCAAGCCTTCTCCTATCCATATAACCCACCTACCCAAGAGATTGGCTCATTTCATGTAGCCAATATTTTCCTAGGATTTTCCCAAGTTTCTGGTCCAAAGTGATACTTGTGAAGAAAGTTCCAATTTGGTGAGTCCATTTGGTGTGATCTTTTTACAGCGTCTACTTATGACCAAATCATTATGATTTGCCAAGTTATAGCTCAATCCAACACACCTAGTGAGCGCTTCATGATCATTTGGTTTCTGGACACATTTTAGCAGTTGTTAAGCAACTATGCTAAATATTTGTCCTAATGCCCTCAAAACCCCCAGGACCGTAGTCCTTGCTATCCTAAGCCTCCTAGACAACAAGTTTACCATTTCACCTCTCTGGTTTTATGTCCAGAATGTTACCAAGTTTGCAACAGAAACCTTGTGGAGCTTGGCTTACTCAGAGCCCTTTGTCACTGCCTATCTATTTACCGTAGTAACACTCTATCTTCGAAGGCCTACGCGGTAGACAAGATTTAACCTCAGTAAAATCTCCAGAGCGCGCTATGCTAGTGGTGACCACGAGGGCAGCCAGCCAAAACGGTGGTCTAGCCACTGTTGGCCTCGGCATCGTTGCTCCAGCTAGTTTTGGATCATTCCTGCATGTCCAGTAGCTCCGCATCATCGTTGCCGTTCGCCTGGACCCCGCTCCCCCTCCGTTTTCTTCTCGGACGAGCCATGCGAAAGGTCGACAGTATGCGCCCGTGTGCATCGTCGCCTTCCTCGCCCCTGTCCTCTTCCTCAGTTCGTCTCCGACCGCCCCTCATCTCCGTGAGCCTCTGCTGCTCGGCTGCATCCTCCTCGTCGCCTTCCCATCCCTGCCCGTGAGCTTTGGCTGCGCCTGCCGATGCTGCGCCGTCGCCGACGCGCAGACACGTCGCCCGCCGCGTGCCACCTCCTCCCCTCAGTCCCAAGCTCTCCCCGTGGTTATTTATAGCGCCCCCGAGCTCTCTCAGTCCCCCATCCCTCTCAGCAGCTCTCTCCCCCTCGCCTCGGAGCCTCTCCATCTCTTCCCCATCGCCATGGCCACCGTCTCGTTCTTCTCTCGTTCCGGCGACCAGGGCCTCCCCTCGCCGTTCCTCCACCACCAGCGCCTCCCCCAAGGTTCGGCGACCCTCCCCGTAGCCTCAGCCCCTTGCCTCCCCCACCGGAACCCCTACCATGCTGACGACCAAAAACCTTCTCCACCGTCCGCCATTCTCAAGGACGACATCGCTCCCCTCGTTTTTGCAATCCATGGAGTGGGGGAACGGATGTGCCACTCCGCAGTGAGCACACCGGTGGCCGGAGCCTCGCCGGAGTTGGCCCGTGTTGCGGGGCTCGTCGTCGTAGCGCGGCCGTTGTCTGCCCGTGGGCGCGTGTCGGGGAGAAGAAAGGGAGCGACCGGCTGGCGCATTAACCTGGCCAGGTGGGCCCCGCGGCCCCACCTGTCAGCGGCCCTGGCACCCGGCCCCGCCTCTGCTCCTTTGACCTGGTCCACGCCACGTCACTTAATTGGAGGCGCCCCGCCGCGAGCCATTTTCCTGGTTCGAAGGCGTATTTCAGAAAAGACGCGTCTGCTTGAAACTGGCAGGGACCTATTTGTAGAAGCATTTTTACAGAATAGTCCCTGCATTTTAAACGCCCATATCTTTTTACCCGTAACTCCAATTGAGGTAAATCCAATGCCCACATCTTTGTTTTGTCGAGCCTGTTCTGATGAGATTATTTTCATTATGGTTTGACACTGTGAAAATGACCACTTTGCCCTTGTCCGTAAACAGCCCCGTCCGAGAGAGAACTGTTTCCGACAAATTTTTCTGCCGTTGTTTCTCACTTCTTCCAGGAGTATTTGTCGACACCTAGGCAAGCCAACCTCTTATCATGAGCCCCGAACTTGCATGTTGACTTTGCTTGCACCTTGTGTGTGTGTAGTTGTAGTTGTTGCTTATTGTTTTTATCTGCAGTTATTCCGTTATGCTTACCATGCATGCCTGTGCTTTTACGCTATCTCTTGCCATGCTAGTTAGAATTTTGATATTGATAATGCCATGTCAATACTCTACCTTATTTTCATGTCATCGTTGTAAAATGCTATGATACACCGTGGATAAGTTAGTACTTGGTATTGTTATGTTCTTTATGTTGTAGTTGTTCACTTGAGAAGTTCAATATGTTAGTAAAGCATTTGTATGATGTATGCTCATTGTTGCATTCATGTTAAAATGCTTGCATGATGATTGATGTTGGAGTAGATAATAATATGACTTAATAACAAAACCCCTCCGTCATTGATGGGATCGAGTCATAGTGCCGCCAAATCAAACTTTTCCAGTGCAACCACATTTGTCGGCATGGTACGACCCTAATGCGCTCTATTGTCGTGCCTCTCGCCGGTGCCTCCCACGAGGGAAGGTTATGGGCGCGCGCTACCCTCATCAGGTAGGCGGACATAAGCCTTGTGTGCACGTAGTTGGATTTTGCGCGCTTTTATCCCCGTGGGTGATCGTTTATGTTTTGCCATGACGGTTGTTTGAGGTGTCTTGAGGTATACAGGGGGCCACCCATGACTTAGCCCAGAGGGGAGTGAGTCGGAGTGGCCGAGAGAGTGTCATGGCAGTAGATTAGTTTTGTCGGAATTCCGTTGGTCCACCCGAATGGGATGACGAGGCCATGGGTTCTGTGATGTGGGTACAGTGCGCTACCTCTGCAGAGTGTATTTAAACTATAGATAGCCACGTCCTTGGTCATGGGCAGAAGTTCATAGTAGTGTACACTATCAGGTCTTTTGGTCGCAATGGAGGACAAACCTGAAATAATTAAGCTGATTAATGTGGTTGTGATCGTCGTAAGGATCACGGGCCATGTATTGGTCAGGTTGTGATCGCCGTAAGGATCACGGGCCATTTAGTGGTCGGGTTGTGATCGTCGTATGGATCATGGGCCATTTATTGGTCGGGTTGTGATCGCCGTAAGGATCACGAGTTTGTCCCTGTTTGTGATCAGGAAATGAGGTGATCACCGTTGGTAAGAGAGTCTGAGGGACTCAGTGCACAAGTTTGGTGGCATTGCATGAGTAATATGTTTGCATTTGAAGAACCATGGTAGAACATGAGATGGTTGCATACAGTTAACATGCTATGTCTGCATTTGATATGATTGATAGTTTATTTTCAACATAGTTTGATGATGCCATGCCATGCTTTGATTGATATGTTTGAGATGATATGCTATGTTTTGTTGTTGCCATGTTAGAGATAAATTTGCTATGCCATGTTGTTGCCATGCTAGTGGATGCCATGATGTTAGTTTTGATTCATGTCTTCGGTTGATATTATGCCATGCTTAGTTTCTGATATGAGCTAGATTATTGCAGACGCTTGGCTCCTGCTTTGTCTTCTGCTTGTTTGGATGCTATGTATTTGGTTGTCTTGCAAGTACATTCAATGTACTGACCTTGCGTGTCATGCCAGTTTTGTAGGTCATTCACTTGAACCGTCGTGCTAGGCCGTAATCATGCCAGTAATGTGAGTTGTGGAGCCCAGCCTGAGTGATATGCTGCCAAGACTTCCACCGCCATTTTAATAGACTTCCACTGCCATGTAAATAGCCTTAGGGGTTTGCCAGAAGATTATATCCATCACTGATGTAATCATATATATATGTATTTGATGAATATTCTTGTACCTGGAATGCTGGATCATGGACCTGTCATGCGTCAGGTGTTATCCTGGGCTGTCGTGCGAAGGCTCCTGCTCCATGCGGATCGGGTGCCACAGTGCTTGGTATCAGAGAAGCCAGGCTGGCATAGATTATCCTAGCATTAGATCACCGCTACCATAAACCCGTAATGACCCTAAGGCATTTGACCCATCCCTGGTGTCCGGCATGGCCTATGTTAATCAACAGGTGGCGTAGTCGGTACCGACATGTCCTCACCCCGCTGTCCCCGCCTAGTTATCTGTGGAACGTGAAGCAATCCTATCCTTTCTGGTCGGCCGCACCGCTTTCCCTTCGCCATTAAGGGAAAGGGGCCACGCCATGCGGGCCTGTCCCGTGTAGCTACCTATAAATGCCCTTTCCGCTAGCCGTATCGCTCGCTCCTTAGTCCGCCATGTCCCTGCAGAGAAGCTTAGCTAGTAGCACCCCAGTCATGGCTAGCAGCTCCAAAACTCCCAGGTATTACACCCGCACCTATCCTGTAAAGCACCCTGGTTTTCCACCCCTTCTTGTCGAGATGCTCACCAAAGCATTTGGTGGTAAGACTAGCCACGATTACCTGGTGTTCCAATCGACACCCGTCCCTCACCTTTATCGCTTTGTTGCAAGAGTGCACATCAGCCTAGGTCCTGCAGCAGATGTCCAGCCTTTGGTTTTACAGGGTAGAGCCATGCCTACCTATAGTTTAGCCATTCAAGCCGCTACTGTGGAGGCTATCCTACACCTCTGAACCAACATCCCGCATGTAGCAACAAGGCGGGAGTTCTGCTTTTTCCCCACTGTGTCAAACGCAGTAATGCAACCTTCTTCCGTAAACCAAGGAGATGATCGTGCAATCGCTCGCCTGGTATAATACATCACTGCCCAGGGGATGTTGATTTCAATGCTGCTTGCCGAGTTTAGAGCCATGGACAATAATGTGGTACGAGTCGTCAAGGAAGCTTACTGTGAGGCTCGTAAGTTCGCATCTCAAGCTGTTGGCCCAACGCCATCCGAACCAGTGCTATCCTCTCAACCTGTGCTATGGCCCAAGCCAAACATCATCACCCTCAACAAGTCTCTTCTCCGGATCAACCAGCAGCATTTTCCTGGTGCAATTTCAGCCCCACCGCCCCAACCCATAGAAGTGTCAGACGATGAAGATTGAGATTGGATCAATCTTCATCCTCCCGGAGAGCCCCAGCAAGGCCAGCCTTCTACATGACCTCAGTCACGCAGTCAGTGGTTCCTGCTAGTCGATCGGTCTGTCGGATCATCCCTGATATGAGGATGGAACCATGTATCCCGCAACGAGTAGTTTTGATTAGCGCGTAGCGCGTTTCTGCTTTGATGTATGCTGGTACTGTTGTAACCCGTATGCTGTTCTATTTTCTTGCTTGCTCTTGTTTGTGTATTTGTTTTTTTGTTTGTCTCTCTGTTAAACAGAAATGTTTTACAGTGTTGGCAATGTGTGCTAATAAGATTTTAATCAGTAGAACACATACACTAAAAACAACATTGACTCGTTCCGAGTCTCTAATAAAATGCGCGCTGGTGTAGGAGTACATATACCCACTAGCATTAAAACACCTTAGTGTGATTTGTCTAGTGTGTTTCTCTGTTGCGTGTTTATTGCATCTATCTGTTTGTTTAGATTTTACTGCATACTGCATGCATACTCGGTTCACCCACGAGTACAATTAAGCAGTACTCGGGGGAATGCAAAGTCACATATCCCTCTCTATCTGTGCATACCTCGTGTGTCAGATTTTCCAAACCCAAAACCTCGAAGAGGCCATTTTCATCTGGCCATTTCTCGTCCCTTATTCTTTTTCGTGGACCCAACTGTGTTTCTAGAGAAACACTGCCAGCTTTATTTCTCGCGATCCATTACAACTCCCCGATACAGATTTTAACTCTGATTCTACCTCGACACCTACATTTCGTGGAGCAATCCTCGAAATTTTTCCCGTGCCCTAAGCTAATTCTTGAGCTGGCGTAGCCAGCTCACCCGCATCCGAACCAATCATCCACACCATCACAGCCTTGCGTGGCGCCGCAAGCCGCCACCACCGCTCCACTGCAGCACGCGATTACTCCGCCGGCGTGAAGCGACAGAGAATCAAGCATGGCGGAGGACCACCCCGTGCACCATCTTCTTCCACATCTCGAGCCACCAGCCGTGCGTTGTCTCGAGCCCGCTCATTCCTGATGAGTATCACCAGGAGGATCGATTAGCTGATCAGCGTGCCCAGCAGTGCCGCGAGGAACAACCGTAACAACACCAAGAACACCTCCTCGCCGAAGAAGCTCAGCTCAATCTCGCCCAAACCGAAGAGGTAGTAGAGTGTCATTGTGTTTGTGTGTTGGAAGCAAGCCGCACTGCCGTTTTTATAGCCCAACCCCGATGTATGGTGAGCGGAGTCCAGGAAACTCGCTCGTCGCCCGATCACCGGCGTCCAGGAGGCGAATCCGCGAGCAGTGTCGACAAGTTGCTGGCCCGCGACATGAGTGATCGCTGCACCGGCACCGTGCACGCCGCGCACTATGGCACTAGGGTCCTCATCACCCTAGGAGCTAGATGCGCGCTGCGCCAAGCCGCACGCGAAGCAGCAACACAGAAGAAGCAGCTAGCCGGAGGTAGAAAAAGGAGGCTGTCAGTGGGCCCTGGACCCACGTGTCAGTAGGTGAGTCCACCATTCACTGGGTGCATCTAGCAATTTTTCGAGAGTTTGATCTCGAGTGCCCCTAGCCGTGGATTTAACCGTGTTTGCCCATATCTCTCCCTGGGTGTACCAATTATCGGTGCCCCAACTCGTTCGAGTTTGACCAAAGGGTTAAAATAACCCAGAGGTTTTTCTCCAGAGTGATTATCTTTTCTTTGTGCTGTAACCCTAGGAATCTCGAGGACGAGATTCTTTTTAAGGGGGGAAGGTTTGTAACAGCCCCAAAATTGGGTTATCAATTTTTGTGCTATTATTCCTTCCTGGCACTCATTGTCCAAATCTTTCTCCTGAGTTTGTTGGATGACTCTAAGATTCTTGTCATTTCCCACCTTTCAAAACTTGCTCATGTCTTTTTCAGTGGGCAAGACCTCAGTTCCAGCATCTAAAACCCTCTCAAACCCTAATTCCAAATTTTGGAACTTGAATGTCCCCTTTGTGATTACAAAGGAGCCATCATTGTCCTTGATCTGTTGATCATCCCATCTTCTCCTAGAGACCCTCCTATCCTTTTCAACCTTGGATCTGCAAAAAATATTGCAAAGTCCCATGCAATATTGACTATGGTTTATTCCTTTTCTTGCCTTTCTGAGGAATAAAATCAAAAGGCATAGCTAGCCATCTCCTAAATTCATGTGAATTGGTGGAGTTGATAATTATGCCTAATCCAAACTCTGGCAATTATATTGGCCATAATTAAATAAGGACAATTGCCTTCTCTTATTTTATGGCAATATTCCAATTCTGCCATTTTCTAAACGAACTACTACTTTTATAGCTGGGAAAATTCTCACATAAATTGTGGAGCTTGTACTTGCTATATAATCACTAGTTCCATCATTATCTCATGTTCATCAGTTCAAAAATTGAGCACATGATCCAATGCAAGTTTTTGCCTTCTCTGAAATTTTGCAAAGGAAGTGCTTCATTCCTAATTTCATTTGAGCTACAAATTGGCAGGGTGATTAATATTGATAAATAACCCATGGATACCAAAGATGAGCTCAATCCAATCATCCTATCTCCCTGTGCAATTTTTCAAAGTTTCTGACCAGATTGTCACTTTGTGAAGGAAGTACCTTCGTAGAGTTTCCAAATGGGATGATACTTTGCCATCCTCTCAAGTATCCCAAATCATTAGCCTTCACCCAAATTCAGCTCATTTCATTGAGCTTGAGCACAACAGCAATTCTTGTTTTCTGTCCAAATTTTCAATTTGTGAAGGAAGTATATTTTATCTTGCTCCATTATGGCTGAAAATAATTCCAAGCCTTCTCCTATCCATATAACCCACCTACCCAAGAGATTGGCTCATTTCATGTAGCCAATATTTTCCTAGGATTTTCCCAAGTTTTTGGTCCAAAGTTATACTTGTGAAGAAAGTAGCAATTTGGTGAGTCCATTTGGTGTGATCTTTTTACAGCATCTACTTATGACCAAATCATTAGGATTTGACAAGTTATAGCTCAATCCAACACTCCTAGTGAGTGCTTCATGATTATTTGGTTTCTGGACACATTTTAGCAGTTGTTAAGCAACTATGCTAAATATTTGTCCTAATGCCCTCAAAACCCCCAGGACCGTAGTCCTTGCTATACTAAGCCTCATAGACAACAAGTTTACCATTTCACCTCTCTGGTTTTATCTCCAGAATGGTGCCAAGTTTGCAACAGAAACCTTGTGGAGCTTGGTTTACTCAGAGCCCTTTGTCTCTGCCTGTCTCTTTACCGTAATAACACTCTATGTTCGAAGGACTACACGGTAGACACGATTTAACCTCAGTAAAATCTCCAGAGCGCACTATGCCAGTGGAGACCATGAGGGCAGCCAGCCAAAACGATTGTCTAGCCACTGTTGGCCTCGGCATCGTTGCTCCAGCTAGTTTTGGCTCATCCACTCATGTCCAGTAGCTCTGCATCATCGTTGCCGTTCGCCTGGACCCCGCTCCCCCTCCGTTTTCTTCTCCGATGAGCCGTGCCAAAGGTCGACAGTAAGCGCCCATGTGCATCGTTGGTTCCTCGCCCCTGTCCTCTTCCTCCATTCATCTCCGAGCGGCCCTTGTCTCCGTGAGCCTCTGCTACTCGGCTGCATCCTCCTCATCGCCTTCCCGTCCCTGCACGTGAGCTTTGGTCGTGCCTGCCGACGCGCGGACACGTTGCCCACCGCGTGCCACCTCCTCCCCTCAGTCCCAAGCTCTCCCGCGGCTATTTATAGCGTCCCTCGAGCTCTCTCAGTCCCCCATCCCTCCCATCAGCTCTCTCCCCCTCACCTCAGAGCCTCTCCATCTCTTCCTCATTGTTATGGCCGCCGTCTCGGTATTCTCTGGTTCCGGCGTCCAGAGCCTCCCCTTGCCGTTCCTCAACCACCAACGCCTCCCCCAAGGTCCGGAGACCCTCCCCGTAGCCTCAGCACCTTGCCTCCCCACCAGAACCCCTACCACGCCGATGACCGAAGCTATTCACCGCCGTCCTCCATTCTCAAGGACGCCGTTGCTCCCCTCATTTTTGGAGTCCATGGAGTGGGGGAATGGATGCGCCACTCCGCGGTGAGCACGCCGGTGGCCGGAGTCTCGCAGGAGGTGGCCCGTGTCGCCGGGGATCGTCGCCGGAGCGCGGCTGTTCTCTGCCCGTGGGCGCGCGTCGGGGAGAAGAATGGGAGCGGCCGGCTGGCGCGTCGACCTGGCCAGGTTGGCCAAGTGGGCCTCGTGGCCCCACCTATCAGCGGCCCTAGCACCCGGCTCCGCCTCTGCCCCTTTGACCCGGTCCACGCCACATCACTTAAGTGGAGGCGCCCCGCCGGGAGCCGTTTTCCTAATTCAAAGGCGTATTTCAGAAAAGACGCGTCTGTTTGAAACTGCCAGGGACCTGTTTGTAGAAGCATTTTTACAGATTAGTCCCTGAGTTTTAAACGCCCGTATCTTTTTACCCGTAACTCCGATAGAGGTAAATCCAACGGCCACGTCTTCGTCTCATCAAGCCCGTTTTGATGAGATCATTTTCACTATGGTTTGACACTATGAAAATGACAAGTTTGCCCTTTGTCTCATCGAGCCCGTTCTGATGAGCCCCTCCGAGATATAACTGTTTCCGGCAAATTTCTCCGTGGTCGTTTCTCACTTCTTCCTGGAGTATTTGTCGACCCCCAGGCAAGCCAACCTCTTGTCATGAGCGTCGAACTTGCATGTTGACTTTTCTTGCACCTTGTGTGTGTGTAGTTGTAGTTGTTGCGTATTGTTTTTATCTGCAGTTATTCCTTTATGCTTACCATGCATGCATGTGCTTTTATGCTATCTCTTGCCATGCTAGTTAGAATGTTGATCTTGATAATGCCATGTCACTACTCTACCTTATTTTCATGTCATTGTTGTAAAATGCTACGATACACCGTGGATAAGTTAGTACTTGGTATTGTTATGTTCTTTATGTTGTAGTTGTTCACTTGAGAAGTTCGATATGTTATTAAAGCATTTGTACGATGTATGCTCATTGTTGCATTCATGTTAAAATGCTTGCATGATGATTGATGATGGAGAAGATAATAATATGACTTTATAACAAAACTCCTCCGTCATCGATGGGATCGAGTCATAGTGCCGCCAAATCAAACTTTTCCAGTGCAACCACATTTGCCGGTATGGGACGGCCCTAATGTGGTCTATTGTCGTACCTCTCGCTAGTGCCTCCAACGAGGGAAGGTTATGGGCGCGCGCTACCCTGATCAGGTAGGTGGATATAAGCCTTGTGTGCCTGTAGTTGGATTTAGCGCGCTTTTGTCCTCGTGGGGGATCGTTTATGTTTTGCCACGATGGTGGTTTGAGGTGTCTTGAGGTAGACACGGGGCCACCCATGACTTAGCCCAGAGGGGAGTGAGTCGGAGTGGCCGGGAGAGTGTCATGGCAGTAGATTGGTTTTGTCGGAACGCCGTTGGTCCACCCGAATGGGATGACGAGGCCATGGGTTCTATGGTGTGGGTACAGTGCGCTACCTCTGCAGAGTGTATTTAAACTATCGATAGCCTCGCCCTCGGTCATGGGCAGAAGTTCGTAGTAGGGTACACTATCGGGTCTTGGTCAAAATGGAGGATAAACCTAAAATAATTCAGCTGATTAATGTGGTTTTGATCGCCGTAAGGATCACGGGGCATGTATTGGTCGGGTTGTGATCACCGTAAGGATCACGGGCCATTTAGTGGTCGGGTTGTGATCGTCGTAAGGATCACGGGCCATTTATTGGTCAGGTTGTGATCGCCGCAAGGATCACGAGTTTGTCTCTGTTTGTGATCAGGAAATGAGGTGATCACCGTTGGTAAAAGAGTCCGAGGGACTCAGTGCATAAGTTTGGTGGCATTGCATGAGTAATATGTTTGCATTTAAAGAACCATGGTAGAACATGAGATGGTTGCATACAGTTAACATGCTATGTCTGTGTTTGATATGATTGATAGTTTATTTTCAGCATAGTTTCATGATGCCATGCCATGGTTTGATTGATATGATTGAGCTGATATGCTATGTTTTGCTGTTGCCATGTTAGAGATAAATTTTCTATGCCATGTTGTTGCCATGCTAGTGGATGCCATGATGTTAGTTTGATTCATGTCTTCAGTTGATATTATGCCATGCTTAGTTTCTGATATGTGCTAGATTGTTGCAGACGCTTGGCTCCTACTTTGTCTTCTGCTTGTTTGGATGCTATGTATTTGGTTGTCTTGCAAGTACATTCAATGTACTGACCTGGGGTGTCATGCCAGTTTTGTAGGTCATTCACTTGCTCCATCGTGCTAGGCCGTAATCTTGCTAATCCTGTGAGTTGTGGAGCCCAGCCTGGGTGATATGCTGCCAAGACTTCCGCCACCATTTTAATAGTCTTCCGTTGCCATGTAAATAGCTTTAGGGCTATGCTAGAAGATTATATTCTTCACTGACGTAATCATATACCCATGTATTTGATGAATATTCTTGTACCTCGAATGCTGGATCATGGACCTGTTGTGCGTCCGGTGTTATCCTGGGCTGACGTGCGAATGCCCCCTGCTCCATGAGAATCGGGGTGCCACAACGGATTTTGACGGTGCCCTGTTTAAAGTGAATGCACCTGTCTCTAATGCATAACCCCAAAACGATAGTGGTAAATCGGTAAGAGACATCATAGATCGCACCATATCTAATAAAGTGCAGTTACGACGTTGGGACACACCATTACGCTATGGTGTTCCAGGTGGCGTGAGCTATGAAACTATTCCACATTGTTTTAAATGAAGGTCAAACTCGTAACCCAAATATTCTCCTCCAGGATCAGATCGTGGAAACTTTATTTTCTTGTTACAATGATTCTCCACTTCACTGTGAAATTCTTTGAACTTTTCAAATGTTTCAAACTTGTGTTTCATTAAGTAGATATACCCATATCTGCTCAAATCTTCTATGAAGGTCGGAAAATAACAATACCACCACGAGCCTCAACACTCACTAGACCGCATACATCAGTATGTATTATTTCCAATAAGTCACTAGCTCGTTCCATTGTTCCGGAGAACGGAGTTTTAGTCATCTTGCCCATAAGGAACGGTTTGTAAGTATCAAATGATTCATAATCAAGTGATTCCAAAAGTCCTTCTATATGGAGTTTATTCATGTGCTTTACACCGATATGACCCAAACGGCAGTGCCACAAATAAGTTGCACTATCATTATCAACTTTGCATCTTTTGGCATCAAAATTATGAATATATGTATTACCACGATCAAGATTCAGCAAAAATAGACCACTCTTCAATGGTGCATGACCATAAAAGATATTATTCATATAAATAGAACAACCATTATTCTCTTATTTAAATGAATAACCGTCTCGCACTAAACAAGATCCAGATATAATGTTCATGCTCAACGCTGGCACCAAATAACAATTATTCTGGTCTGAAACTAATCTTGAACGTAGATGTAGAGGTTGCGTGCCAACGGCGATCACATCGACCTTGGAAACATTCCCGACGCGCATCGTCACCTCATCCTTAGCCAACCTTCGTTTGATCCGTAGTCCCTGCTTCAAGTTACAAATATGAGCAACGGAACCAGTATCAAATACCCAGCCACTACTACGAGAATTAGGAAGGTACACATCAATAACATGTATATCAAATATACCTCTGTTCACTTTGCCATCCTTCTTATCCGCCAAATACTTGGGGCAGTTCCGCTTCCAGTGACCAGTCCCTTTGTAGTAGAAGCACTCAGTTTCAAGCTTGGGTCCAGCTTTGGGTTTCTTCCCAGGAGTGATAACTTGCTTGTCATTCTTCTTGAGGTTCCCCTTCTTATCCTTGCCTTTCTTCTTGAATCTAGTTGTTTTGTTAACCATCAACACTTGATGCCCTTCTTGATTTCTACCTCCGTAGCCTTTAGCATTGCGAAGAGCTCGGGAATAGTCTTTTCCATCCCCTGCATATTGTAGTTCGTTCAGAAGCCTTTGTATCTTAGTGGCAGTGATTGAAGAACTCTGTCAATGACGCAATCATCTGGAAGATTAACTCCCAGCTGAGTCAAGTGATTATGGTACCCAGACATTCTGAGTATGTGCTCACTAACAGAACCATTCTCCTCCACCTTGCATCTATAGAACTTGTTGGAGACTTCATATCTCTCAACTCGGACATTTGCTTGAAATATTAAATTCAACTCCTGGAACATCTCATATGGTCCATGACGTTCAAAACGTCTTTAAAGTCCCAATTCTAAGCCGTAAAGCATATCACATTGAACTAACGAGTAGTCATCAACACGCGACTGCCAGGCATTCACAATGTCTGCAGTTGCTGGGGCAGGTGGTAGTCCTAGCGGTGCATCAACGACATAATTCTTCCGTGCAGCAATGAGGATAATCCTCAAGTTACGGACCCAGTCCATGTAGTTTCTACCATCATCTTTTAACTTTGCTTTCTCTAGGAAAGCATTAAAATTCAAGGGAACAGTAGCACGGGCCATTGATCTACAACATAGATATGCAAAAACCTATCAGGACTAAGTTTATGATAAATTAAGTTCAATTAATCACATTACTTAAGAACTCCCACTTAGATAGACATCCCTTAAGTCATCTAAATGATACCTGATCCAAATCAACTAAACCATGTCCGATCATCACGTGAGATGGACTAGTCATCAATGGTGAACATCTATATGTTGATCATATCCACTATATGATTCACATTCGACCATTTGGTCTTCAGTGTTTCGAGGCCATATCTGTATATGCTAGGCTCGTCAAGTTTAACCCGAGTATTTCGCACGTGCAAAACTGGCTTGCACCTGTTGTATTTGAACGTAGAGCTTATCATACCCGATCATCACGTGGTGTCTCAGCACGAAAAACATTCACAACGGTGCATACTCAGGGAGAACACTTATACCTTGAAATTTTAGTAAGGGATCATCATATAATGCTACCGCCGTACTAAGCAAAATAAGATGTATAAAGATAAACATCACATGCAATCAAAATATGTGACATGATATGGCCATCATCATCTTGTGCTTTTGATCTCCATCACCAAAGCAACGTCATGATCTCCATCGTCACCGGCTTGACACCTTGATCTCCATCATAGCGTTGTGGTCATCTCGCCAACTGTTGCTTCTATGACTATCACTACCGCTTAGTGATAAAGTAAAGCAATGAAATGGCGTTTGTATTTCATACAATAAAGCGACAACCATATGGCTCCTGCTAGTTGCCGATAACTTCTACAAAACATGATATCTCATACAACAACTTTATATCACATCATGTCTTGTTCATATCACATCACAACATGCCCTACAGAAACAAGTTAGGCGTCCTCTACTTTGTTGTTGCAAGTTTTACGTGGCTGCTATGGGCTTCTAGCATGAACCGTTCTTACCTACGACACAAAACCACAACATTGATTTATCAAGTTTGCTATTTTAACCTTCAACAAGGACCGGCCGCAGTCAAATTTGATTCAACTAAAGTTGGAGAAACAGACACCCGCCAGCCACCTTTATGAAAAACTAGTTGCATGTATGTTGGTGGAACCGGTCTCATGAACATGGTCATGTAAGGTTGGTCCGGGCCGCTTCATCCAACAATACCGCCGAATCAAAATATTACGTTGGTGGTAAACAGTTTAACTATGACCGCCCACAACTCTTTGTGTTCTGCTCGTGCATATCATCTACGCATACACCTGGCTCGGATGCCACTGTTGGGCAAACGTAGCACGCAGTTTCAAAAAAAATTCCTACACTCATGCAAGATCTATCTAGGAGATGCATAGCAACGAGAGGGGGAGAGTTTGTCCACGTACCCTCATAGACCGAAAGCGGAAACGTTAGCTTAATGCAGTTGATGTAGTCGAAAGTCTTCTCAATTCAACACATCAAATACCAAACATACGGCACCACCAAGTTATGCACACATTCAGCGCAATGACATCCCTCGAGCTCTTGATCCAGCAGAGGGTCTAGGGAGTAGATGAGTTCCGTCAACATGATGACGGTGATGGTGATCTGATCTGCACAGGGCTTCGCCTAAGCACTACGGCAATATGGCCGGAGGAGTAAATGGTGGAGGGGGCACCGCACATGGCTAAGAGAATTGATGTGCCTTGAGGTGCCCCGCCTCCCCCAATCCCGTATATAAAGGAGGAGAGGGGAGGAGGGTCGGCCTAGGGCGCGCCCAAGTGGGGGGAGTCCTACTAGGACTCCTAGTCCTAGTCGGCCACGCCCCCTCCCCTAGTCCAATTCGGACTCCCCATGGTGGGGGCACGCACCCGCTCCTTGTGGCCTGCGTTGCCTCTCCCTATGGCCCGTGCGGCCCATTACTTCCCCCCGGGGGTTCCGGTAACCCCTCGGTACGCCGATAAATTCCCAAAACACTTAGGAACCATTCCGGTGTCTGAATACCAACTTCCAATATATCAATCTTTACCTCTCGACCATTCTGAGACTCCTCGCAATGTCCATGATCTAATCCAGGACTCCGAACAACCTTCGGTCACCAAAACACATAACTCATATAATACATATCGTCATTGAACGTTAAGTGTGCGGACCCTACGGGTTCGAGAACTATGTAGACATGACGGAGACACCTCTCCGGTCAATAACCAATAGAGGAACCTGGATGCTCATATTCGTTCCCACATATTCTATGAAGATCTTTATCGGTCGAACCGCAATGTCAACATACATTATTGCCATTGTCATCAGTATGTTACTTGCCCGAGATTCGATCGTCGGTATCTTCATACCTAGTTCAATCTCGTTACCGACAAGTCTCTTTACTCATTCCGTAATGCATCATCGCACAACTCACTCATTAGTCACATTGCTTGCAAGGCTTCATATGATGTGCATTACCGAGAGGGCCTAGAGATACCTCTCTGATACTCGAAGTGACAAATCCTAATCTCGATCTATGCCAACCGAACAAGCACCTTCAGACATACCTATAGAGCATCTTTATAATCACCCAGTTACGTGGTGATGTTTTATAGCACACAAGGCATTCCTCCGGTGTCCGAGAGTTGCATAATCTCATAGTCGGAGGAATATGTATTTGACCTGAAGAAAGCAGTAGCACTGAAACTGAACAATCATTGTGCTAAGCTAACGGATGGGTCTTCTCCATCACATCATTCCACTAATGATTTGATACTGTTCATCAAATGACAACTCATGTCTATGGCTAGGAAACTTAACCATCTTTGATCAATGAGCTAGTCTAGTAGAGGCATACTAGGGACACGGTGTTTTGTCTATGTATTCACACATCTATCAAGTTTCCGGTTAATAAAATTATAGCATGAATAATAAACATTTATCATGATATAAGGAAATATAAAATAACAACTTTATTATTGCCTCTAGGGCATATTTCCTTCAGATGCCGCCGAAGCACCCCGTCGGAGGGAGTGGCGATGTTGGGGCTGCTAAAGCACCGGAGCATGGCGTGGAGATGGAGACAGAGGTTGCCATCACCGCCGGCAAGTTATCGCTGCATCCTGACATCGTCGACGGCGTCGAGCTTCCACAGCCAAAGGAGGAGTTCCACACTGATTCTGGTGACGACTCGGGCGACGACTCCGACGACCACTCCAGCGACAACTCCGACGACGGCACACAACTGGTTAGTCATCTATACCCATTTGTGTGTCATAGATCCTATGGTTTCTCTGGTTACTCCTGCATCCCCCTTTTTGGAATAGAAATCATATGGTTATGTTCTCCCAATCCATGAAATCTGAGTAAGTTTCGTTAGATCCGTGTAGTGTATTGATTGTTTGAATGGTACAAGTGATAAGTGATTAGCTGTTTCATTTATGGTAATGATTTCTGCTAGTAATCCGACTAGGGTTAGTGTTCGTGCTAATAATTCCTAGCCATGACTTGACAATTGATTTTGAATGACCTACATATGTTTGTGCCATTATTTTCTTCAAGATTGGTCTGTACATAGACAAATGTGCTTAAAATCGAACCATAATCTCTAGATATGTAAAAATAAATAGCCATAAATTCCTAATCCTACTTCATGGCATGTAATCATTCATTTGATGCCAATTTTTGGAAGCTGCCAAATGCTCGCTAGAGATTAGTTTGTAACATTAATTTGACGCCACATTTTTTTACTATTTGTATAGGTGTTGACTGATGATGTGGACAACGAGGACGAAGATGTCTAGAGGAGGTACAAGAGGCAAATCCTGAAAGAGCTTTATGCAGGAATACATAATAGGCATATTAGGACCTGGAACGGCGGCTATGGATGCCCAATCTGCAACCACAAGCTTCATGACGCGTATCAAAGTGTTCTGGTGCATGCAAGAGGACGGGCCATTGGCTCCTTCAAGCAGAAGTATTCTTGAAGGGTGGCGCATGACGCGTACGCCGAGTACCTGGAGAAGCTTTAGGATCGTGACGGCATGTGAGATGATATGTGGGATCGAACTATGTACGCTTGAGCATGCTTAATGATGGTTGAACTATGCTTGTGTACGTGTATGCTTATTATCTATGTCTGAGTATGTTTAATCTATGTTTACTTATGTCTAACTGTGGGATATGGATGCAATCAGTTTGGTTGATGGAATCTACCTCCGTCCTCATTTATTGGTCCCCTTTGTAATTCGTGTAAATGTTGACCAAAGATTTAACTCACAAAATGTTAGTGCAGGTCAGCAAAAATTATATCGTTGGATGCGTATTCTGAACATAGTGTTCAATGATATGATTTTTTATGACATGCATAAACATTTCTGAGTTAAACATGTGGTCAAAATTTGGTACAAATTACAAATAAATTTGGTACAAAATAGGAACTATGTGCAATGACTTTCATTTTTCCCGTTGCTTGAATCACACAAGGTTCCCAAACCTGGAACCGTGTGCAATGACTTTCCTTTTGCCTGTTGCGTAAATCACACACGGTTGGCTCTAGCAAACCTTCGCGTCCGAAATTCTTTGTGGGACAAAAAACCCTCACCACCCAATTCAAAAAACAAAAAAGAAAACCCTCGCCATCCCCATGTCACAATAACCCTCACCCCCGCCCAGCTCCCCCACCGGTCCGCATTCACACCTACACAAGCTCCTCTGCATCTATGCATGGCACCGCCTATCGCGGCGGTAACCACTTAGCTTGACGCATGCCGCCGCCGCCAGGCTGCGGACAAATGATACGTCTCCATCGTATCTACTTTTCCAAACACTTTTGCCCTTGTTTTGGACTCTAACTTGCATGATTTGAATGAAACTAACCCGGAGTGATGCTGCTTTCAGCAGAATTGCCATGGTGTTATTTTTGTGCAGAAATAAAAGTTCTCAGAATGACCTGAAACTTCACGGAGAATATTTTTGGAATTAATAAAAAATACTGGCGAAAGAATCAAGACCGGGGGGCCCACACCCTGTCGACGATGGTGGGGGCACGCCTGCCTTCCCTGGGTGCGCCCCCCTGTCTCATGGGCACCCCGAGGCTCCACTGACCTCAACTCCAACTCCATATATTCACGTTAGGGGAGAAAAAATCAGAGAGAAGGATTCATTGCGTTTTACGATACGGAGCTGCTGCCAAGCCCTAATCTCTCTCGGGAGGGCTGATCTGGAGTCTGTTCGGGGCTCCGAAGAGGGGAATCCGTGGCCGTCATCATCATCAACCATCCTTCATCACCAATTTCATGATGCTCACCGTCGTGCGTGAGTAATCCCCATCGCAGGCTTGCTGGACGGTGATGGGTTGGATGAGATTTACCATGTTATCGAGTTAGTTTTGTTGGGCTTTGATCCCTAGTATCCATTATGTTCTAAGATTGATGTTGCTATGACTTTGATATGCTTAATGCTTGTCACTAGTGTCCGAGTGCCAAGATTTCAGATCTGAACCTATTACGTTTTCATGAATATATGCGAGTTCTTGGTCCTATCTGGCAAGTCAATAGTCACCTACTATGTGTTATGATCCGGCAACCCCGAAGTGGCAATAATTGGGACCACTCCCGGTGATAACCGTAGTTTGAGGAGTTCATGTATTCACTAAGTTTTAATGCTTTGGTCCGGTACTCTATTAAAAGGAGGCCTTAATATCCCTTAGTTTTTAATAGGACCTCGCTGCCACGGGAGGGTAGGACAAAAGATGTCATGCAAGTTCTTTTCCATAAGCACGTAAGACTATATTCGGAATGCATGCCTACATTACATTGATGAACTGTAGCTAGTTCTGTGTCACCCTATGTTATAACTATTGCATGAGGAATCACATCCGACATAATTATCCATCATTGATTCATTGCCTACGAGCTCTTCACATATTGATCTTTGCTTAGTTACTTTACCGTTGTCACTGTTACAATTACTACAAAACTGCTACTGTTACTTTTGCCAGTGTTACCGTTAATTCCATACTACTTTTCAACCAAATACTTTCCTGCAGATATTAAGTCTTTCAGGTGTGGTTGAATTGACAACTCAACTGCTAATACTTGAGAATATTCATTGGCTCCCCTTGTGTCGAATTGTAACATCCCAAATTTTTACACTAGATCATCATTGCATATCATATTTTATTTCTTTTGGCCTGATCCTAGAAATTCGACGCAACTAAAGGACCCTCGGAGAGAGTTGGGGATTTCGATATCTTCATATTTGAGTTTTCTCAAATTTTGAAAATAGGATCATTTGATTTTATTTATTCTATCTTCAATTATTTCTATTATAAAAATATGAGTGAGGGAATAAAATGACTTTCCCAAAATAAAGAAATATTGAGGATTTAATAAAAAATCAAATAAGTTTTATTTTGGAGTTTTTGCCTTTTTATTTGGATTTAGGAAAAATTACACGTTTTTCAAAACAGCATTTTAGGGCCAAGAAAATGTCCATCTCGTTCTAAATATTTTATTTAGACGGTGACATTTTGTTTTGCCATTTTTAGATTTTTATTTATTATTCTAGAATTTTTCTTAGTTTTGGCGGAATTGTTTTAAAAAAAATTATGCGCGCCCGACTGGGCCGAAGGCCCAGCCGATCCAGGCCGGCCCGCGCCGCCGCCGCCGCAGAGTCCAGCCGGGGCACGCATCCCGAGGTCGACCCCAACCCGGCGGCCCCCGCCCCCTTCCCCAAGCCAGAGCCATCCCCCTCCATAAATAGCCGCCGCCGCCGCCCCACACCGCATCCAAGCCACCCCGCCTCCGCCCGATCCCCGCCGCCGCCTTTGTGCCGCCGCCACCGTAGCCGCCACCGCCACCGCCAGCCACCGCCGCTGGAGCCCCACGCCGCCTCCCCTCGCCCCACCGGAGCACCTCACCGGAGGTATAGCCGCCGCCGCCGCCGTGGTCCGTTTTTGGTAAAGAACCCGATCCGGTTTTTTTAGAAACCCTAGTTTTCATTTTTTTAGAATAGACCCGTTTTTTTGGTTTATCTATTTAGCGAGTGTTCGCTCGTTCATTCGTTTTAACAGACGAGTTCACCGTTTAGTTCCAGTTAACGAACGTTCGTTCATTAATCTTTTCGTCAGTTTTTCTTTTTTCTCAGATTTTTCCGTGATTATTTGTGATCGCGATTTCTGATCGGATTTTTGTTTTAGTTTATCTTTTCGGTCGTTTATCGGAATCAGGCGATTCAAGCGCCTAGAGTTTCGTCTCGAAATCCCCTTTCCGTTTAATCCACTCAAACAAGTTTTTGATTCTGTAAAATTTGACTTAGGTTCAGATTAGTAAATGAAGCTTGTTTCTTTCGTCGTTTGTCTTTCGTTGCTTCGTTTGATTTGATTCTTTTTGCAAACCGAAGTTCTTAAGTTGAGCTTTCTGGTTAGTACTCTTATTTGAGTTTTACCCGTGCATTAGGTAAGTACTTATTGTATTCTTGTTTGTTTGTGATAGAGTATCCAGAGTGCGCCACTTACTACTTCGTATCTCTAGGTTTCGTGGATCATCAGCAAGGCAAGTAACACTTTGATCATATCTCTTTACTACCCAGTTTTAATGTCATTAGATCAATCCTCAAACATTGCATGACTAGGATCTAATTAAATTGTGGGTTCTGGGAAGTAGATGAGGTAGTACCTATTACCTGTTTTATTATCAAACCCTTGGGAGTTACTTCTACGTTTGCTTATAATGCCATGCTATGCTAGTAGACGTGGATTGGGTGAGTGTATCCATGACAAATGTGAGGTTGTTAATTTAATGGTTTATTTAAGGTGGTAACTTTAACACACATCTGGGTGGATTGAGGCACCTGGGTATTCCATTGATTGCCTGTTTTTCTTTATGGACCACCACCAAGCTCAAAGGGATCATGAGATTATTCATGCTAGAAACTTCCGTGTGCAGCCACAAGCTACTATGGCCTGTAGCATAGTTGATTAAGTCGTGCGAACTCTTACAGTGGTAGACTAGTAGATGTAGGGGAAAGTAGGTGTAACTGTCTACCCGATCGTAAGGTGCTAGTGCTTCTGAAAGACTATGTCTCGGTCATCCATCTCTCAAACACCATGTAGTGCCAGAATCCCATCGGAGGAGATCGTGTCTTGTGGGGAAAAGTGCGCAAACCTCTGTAGAGTGTATAAACTAATCATGGTTAGCCGTGTCCCCGGTTGTGGACATCTTGAGTATCTAGTACTTGGATTATCATGTGAATCTCATCATGTTATTGTAATTAATCTTGTTGGGTTCAATGATGATGCTTAATTGGGATTGAGAGGGTGTCTACACTCTCAATGTTTAACAACCACCATGATAGTTAAATAAAATTTTAATCCTTTGCAGTAGGGAAAAATTGGCTTTATTCAAAACTGTAACCATAGAGCTTTCCACCAGCCATATATGCATGTAGTATATCATTATTCTTTCACTACCTCTATGTGTTACATTGCCATCATATTCCATGTGCTGACCCGTTTCGGGCTGCAACATTCATGTTGCAGACTTTTCAGACGACGAGTAAGGTTCCTTTCGGTCGTGGTTCTATACTCAGTGATGCCGTTGGAGTTGATGGACTCACTTATCTTCCAAGCCTTCCGCTGTTATCGTTATTAGATGGCCTTAAGCCATATTTAATGTAATAAATTCTCTTTTGAGACATTCGATGTAATAAGTGTGTGATTGTTACTCTGTTATAAATCCTTCAAGTACTGTGCGTGTCAGCATTACTGATCCAGAGATGACACTAAAGCTTAGAGATCAGAATGTTTGAGGTGTGGTGTCAGGACCCCGACTCAATGCCACATCGATCTAGCATGTAACACCTCATATCACTTTGCGGCCTCACGCACGGTATTCCCACGGCTGTCGCCTTACCTTTGCCCGGGACCGTTTGCGCATTTTGGCACACGTATATGATAGTGTCGCTAGCATCCATATGATAAGGAGCCCGGGATGACATGGCTAGTCGTAAACCCAAAGTGGCACAAACTTACAGGGACAGGCATCCTTGACCCAACATCGAACGTGTCGGTCATCAGTGAGTGAATCCAGGCTGTAGCACTGGGCTAGCAGGACTCTGGTGAACCGGGCTGTAGTGGGCTAATAGGACTCTGGTATTCATTGCGTGACATTCCCCGAAGGGACAGACACAGGAACGAAGAAGGACACATGCCGGCCAGCCTAAGTGTTCCGGAGCAGTAGCAAGCTACCATGGCTCAGTGGAAGCACTAGGAGACATTTCCCGGTAAGAGAGGCTACTAAGGATAAACAACTAGATAGTCAGATCCCACACATACCAAGCATTTCAATAACATACACACAATATGCTCGATATGTGCAAATACAACATGGCATCACAACATGACTCTACAACTCAAGTATTTTATTCAATAGGCTCCGAGGAGCGAGATATTACAATCATGGGTCTCATGACCCAACATTCAGAGCAAACAAGTCAAGCACAAGCAGAAACTTAACATGTCTGAGTACAGACATCTACAAAAGAAAAAGGCTGAGAAGCCTGACTGGCTATCAGATCCTGCCGAGGGCACAAGATCGTAGCTGAGGTAACAAGCTAAACGTCGAAGTCCACGTGGAACTATTAGCGAGACTGAGGTCTATCTGCAAAAACATAAAATAGGCAAACGTGAGTACAAATGTACCCAGCAAGACTTACATCAGAACTAACTACATATGCATCATTATCAACAAAGGGGGTGGTGGGGTTTAACTGCAGCAAGCCAGCTTTGACTCAGTGGCTATCCTGAACTAGGACTGCAAGTAAATATTTTGAGGTGGCGCACACAAGTCCACATATTCACCATATCAATACACCACTATGGATCCGCTCCCGTCTCCCTACAAGAACGCCATCCATAGCACTCACGCTTATCTTGCGCATTTTAGAGTATCCACTTTCACTTGTTTATGAACTGTACAGGCAACCCAGAAGTCCTTTTCCGCGGACACGGCTATTCGAATAGATCATATTAACCCTGCATGGGTGTACTTCTTCACACACGCTCTCACCACTTACCGCCGTTTACACGACATGTACTCGGCAACCTTCAAGCGGAAGCCCAGCGAGGGTGGCGGCCACGACCTGACTAACCACACAAGTCTCTCGTCCAGGTTTATGGCCTATTCGGGTTCCATCCACAAGGAGATCCGGCCGGGGTGTCGCTCACGGCCCCAAAAGATGTGTGCAGGGTTCCCAAGCCCACCATCCGGGTGCCACTTGGTACACCAGGCCACTGTGCCTAGTCTGTCCCGAGCCCACCTGTACCGAGTGCCACTTGGTAGACTACTAACACTACCTACAAACACCAGAAACTAGTTGCAACTCCTGGACAGAGATCATGTTGATTAATAAGTTGAGAGAGCTTGGAGTGCCCGGAGCCCAATGTGTGGTAGTAGCTGGTCATGGATCACAAACACAGAACTCAGTTCCTGACGACGGCTGCAATGAGACAACCCACCATGTACTCCTACATGGCCTCTCACCGCTACCTTTACCAAATCGTGTTCACACCCTTAGCTCTCAACAGTAGGACATGTTCACACACCTCCGATGAATCGGACCTGACACAACTCTAAGCAATAGCAGGCATGACAACGAGCATGAATGAGTAGGCACATCAGGGCTCAAACAACTCCTACTCATGCTAGTGGGTTTCATCTATTTATTGTGGCAATGACAGGTCATGCAAAGGATAAAGGGGTTCAGGTACCGCAGCAAGCAACAGATGAATCGGGGTTATCCTAATGCAGTAAAAGAGAGCAGGAGCGAGAGAGTGGGATTTTTATCGGAATGAACAAGGTGGTTTTGCTTGCCTGGCACTTCTGAAGATAGTATAGTTCTTCATCGGTGTCATCGATCACATCGTTGATACACGTCTACTGAGAGGGGACAAACATCGGCAACAGAGAAAGAACACAATCAATGCAATGCAACAATATGATGCATGAATGTGACATGTCAATATGATGTGGTTTGAGCTAATGCAACTAGCAGCAAGTTAAATGGAGTTGGTTTGAATCCAAGATTCAAATTCAAACTCCATATGTGAGGGTTTAAATGCCATTATATGATTTGTGCTAAACAGCAGCTATAAGTTGTTCTAACATGCATGAACATGGTACAGATGGATAGATTGGATTTTTCTGATCATTCTTCATATATAATTTGTTTCATTTGGAGTTACGGTTGATTTTATATGATTTTTAGAAGTTTATACTATTTTCTGAAATTTCCTGGATTATCTTTATTCCAGAAAAAGATTAATTATGTCAGCATGACGTAGGCGTGACGTCAGCAGGTCAAAGGCACCAGCCCAGGTCAAACCTGACGGCTGGGACCCACATGTCAGTGTCTAACTAATTAACCTGAGTTAATTAGCTCTAAACTAATACTAAACTAAACCAGTTAAGGCCCTGGTCCCACATGTTAGTATTAACAGGGCTAATTATGTTTAGTTAGCACTTAACCTAATTAGCAGAGGCACGGGCCCACCTGTCAGTGACCCTGGGAAAGTCAAACAGGGTTAAATCCCGGGTTAGTGGGGTCAAACCCCTGGTCAGCAGGGTCAATCCCGCCGGCGACTCGACGCCGATTAGGCCCGAGATGGTGGCGGCCGTCGGAAACGCGCTACGGGGCATGGGCGAGGCCGTTCTTGGGCTTGTTGGAGAGCTCTAGCAGGCGCGCATCTAGTGGTGGTGGAGGCCAGGTCTATCGTGGCCGGAGCCAATGACGGCGAGCTCCAAGGCGGCGGCTGGAGTTCGGCCATGTGCGGGGTTGGGGCTGCGGCGTGCAAACGCAGAAGATGAGGTGCTAGCGAGGCACTACGCGATGCGGCGGGCATGTTGGTTAGCACAGGATGACCAAATGGTCGCCGGAGCGATGCCGGCGACAAGCTCGAGTGGAGGCAAGCTTCGGCCTCGATGAACACGACGGCCACGGTGTGGAAAAGGACGGGGCGTTAGGGGGAAAATGACCGGAGGCTCACAGCGCGTCGATTGAAGTGCTCGTCGGGCTCGGGGAAGGCCTGCAGTCGACGGAGCGATGACGGGGATCGCCGGATCCCACGGAATAAGACGGCGGCGTTCGGGACGAAGCAGGGCTTCCCGACCCGTGTGTCTCAGCGAGGAGGAGTAGGGCGACGGGGCGGTTCTTTTAGACATGATGGAGAGGCAGGGTAGTGGCTCTAGGCGCGGCGGCAGCGAGCGGCGGCGAGGGTGTCCCTCGGGTGAGCTCGGGGGAGAGAGGCAGGGGAGGGGAGAGAGAGCAGCGAGTGAGGGAGAGGGGACAGGGTCTTCGGGCGTCTCTGTGGCGCTGGTAGAAGGCCCGGGGCTCCCAGGTGGAAGCAGGAGGTGGCCGAGGGCTCTCGGGTGCGCACCACTGAGCTGCTTCGGGGCGAGGGGGAGGAAGACGACAGAAGGGTGGCCTGGTGGGCTGGGCCGGCCACTTGGGCCGCCAGGTGGGCTTCACAGGTGAGTTTCTCTCTCTCTCTTTTATTTCTATTTTTCTATTTCTTCTACAAATGTTGGGCTTTATTAAAAATACTAGAACGTTTCCAAAAATCCTTCAAATAATTGTGGGCTCTGTTGGGTTTATTCCAAACATCCCACACTTAAGTTCAGAATTAATCGAGCACTTAAAATAATATATATCATTTAAATGCCCAATTGCAAATACTGTATGATTTAATTCAGTGACCAAATATGTCATGGAAAAATGTGCAACACCAGTGGTTATGGATTCTAGCATTAACGAGAAATGATGAACATTTTTGAAAGCCATTTGGACTTACTGAAAATATTTTTAGGTGAACCTAGTGAATTCCTTAATGCTAGGGTTTGGACAATCCCCATTTCAAGTTTATTTGAAAAAATTAAACATGATGCACACATAAAGGGCTAGCCTAGTGCATGCCAGGACTAGGGATGTGACAACTCACCCCCACTAAACAAGAATCTCGACCCGAGATTCAAGCGTAGGGTAAGACGAAGCGGGAACGCAAACTAACACAATCTTCACGATCCAGGTGGAACTTCAAAGAACGTTGATTCGATCACCATCATTGTCTTGAAGTCTTGCTCTGAGAAATCCTGCCAACATGACATGGAGAGAACAAGGAGACTCTAGAAGGGTCGATCTTCTCGAAGATCGAACAACTCAGGATTAACTCACGGAATGAGACATAGCAACCTCTCTCGAGCTGAGACACGAAACATTCGTCCAAATGAATGGAGTGGAACAGATGTCGAAGGTTCACTAGGTAGACAACAATTCCACACTTAAGAGGGTGGTGAACAGTTGTCAACATAGCGAGGAGTTGAGTTGCCATGATACCACAACGAGACACCTTAGGGATGGTGACTCGTAGAAAAATCCCCTTAGGTGGCAAAAAGAATTACCTTTGATTCAGAGATCATTGAAATTCTTTATACCAGCCTAAGGCAATTCTCGAGCGATCGTTTAGAGGGGTTCGGTAGAATGTCATACCCGGATTAGAATGGATGATGTGGATTACCTTGTTGAAAACAACACATAGGATGATTTTAGTAACTGGGGAGAAGCTCAACAGTAGAGAGTGAGTCCACTGTTTGAAAAGTTATAGCATAATCGAGGAAACTGAGAGCAATCCCAGTTAGTGCCAATGATAGCACCTAGCGCTTGCGCGTGCTCTCAAGAACTTGAGCATTTCCATATCCATCAAGGTTTTACCAATATCCGTGTCAAGGACCCTGGCAATACAACGTACTACCATGATGAATGCTGGTAGAAGATGCACATGCAAAGGAAGATAACACCTTCTCAGATTTCACCTTGGCGGTGCCAAGGGGACAAAATCTGGATGATCGACCGAGAGACATTTAGCACTCCGCTTCTAATGTTCTCCTTGATGTGCTAGCGTATCCCATTCATTGAAATGGTTTGATATCTAGAACATCAAGTAAAAGGTCGGACTTCGGGAATACTAAAAATCCATAAGGAACAACTAGGGAGTAAATCCTACGAAGTCCTTAGGGGGAGGTGGCCAACTTCCTCAATCACGATACTACAATAATAGGTCTTCCGGCTGGGTGTGTTGGCCATGACATCCCCTTTACCGGTTATCGAGGGACCAATATTATAGTTCTTGGGAAATGTTCCAACCATCATATCTGCCTGAGATTCAGACCTGGTTGGTGTCAGAATATTCCAGACTCATCGAGTCTAGGAAGAAAAATGAAAGTTTGCAACACAAATCAACAAGATGACGTTGCGAGATTCTCGGGAAATGAACTACAATAGCAAGCTCCAAAACATGAGCTGGTTCTGCTACACACATGTGAACACGTTGTCCCAGACAAACATTATCCCATGGTAGTCTTACAATAAAACACTACTGAGTTCCGGTGGGAAACCATCATCGAGGATATCGAAGTCCTTGCATAAGGTATACTCTTAGGAAGGAGCTTCTTCTCCTTGAACAAATCAATCAGTGGCTTGGTGTGCTAGGGACACATATAGAATGGAGGTAGCTAATCTCACAATCCAATGTATACTTCACACATGCATGACTGACTTGGGATGATTCCAAGGGAAGCAAAAACAATCTTTCTCGGATACACGACGACAACTTACACCAAGTGCACGTGAATTAGAGAAAGTCACATCTTTCATCCGGACATATGCTCCATGAGCGGGTCATGAAGATAATGCTTAGAAAAGTTTCCAATACTAGCTGGATGTTCAACACAATCATGGAGAGGTTAAATATGTTGCTGATGGGCTTAACAACAATTCATCGGGATGACCATATAAATGGAATTCCATAATTATGTGAACAAGGACATAGCATTGGTCAGACCCAAAAGATGTAATGGTGTATGCTCGAGGGATAACCACGAGTAAGACAACATTACGAACATCGTCGGTTCTGATTTGATTTGACGATAGCCCATACTCAAATCAAAGTTTTTATAAGATAATAGGTCCAACAAATGATCACAGGGACCAATCGATGAAGATATCATCTTTCTTCAACTAACACACCAACACCAAGATATCCCCTTGAAATGAACTAAGTTAGGTAAGCTTTTATCTTGCAACTCTCCAAGTTGTCGTTTAGCTTAACCAACTAGCTCAGGGGTATCCAACACGGATTCTTAGAGAAAGGGTGGTTTACAAGGAAACCAACATGATCACAAACTTAACATAGCGGTCAAGGGACAACCTGGTAATACTTCCGAGAAGATATTCGGAAAATCACGAACCACCGATATGTTACTAAGCTCGAGATCAATCTTGCTTTTCAGCGCAAGACGAGATGATCAAATAAGCAAGGGATTGGCATAGCCCCAACTCATTGATCGAAAGGTGCACCGGAAATAAGGACTAGGTAGCACGATCTATCTTAGAATGATGATTCAAGAACGAATACGCCAAGAATGAAATTATTGTCCTTTAACTACCAAGCAATGGGGTTGCTAGTAGTATTGATTTCACACATCACGATTCACTTGTCGACATTCCGGTTGCAATAACACGGAACCGAGAAATGAATAATGATGGAGAGAGTATCACTGTATCAAGAGTTCATAGGATGATGTGCAATTCCCTTGATATTCTTGATATAAAGATGGTAATACTCCAAGGTAGAATAGAACAAGAGCTGGATTAGCATTTTGATCTGCAGAACACAACTGCTTTGACCCAATCCTGGATATGGATGAGGTAATGGAGTTTGTTTCTCCTAGTCACTCTGAACTAGAATGGCTTGACGGACCACAAGAGTAATAGGCATCGATGAGCTCGAGTGCACAACTACTCTTGACTATCAATTGATAGACGAGGGTCGGAATATAACTAAAGCGGGACAACTCAAAAGAACATATGATTTTCTGAGTTGTGGATGCATGGATTAGCATGTCGAACGAGTTCAACATATTTCTTCCGGACAACCCATGCGGAAAGGTAGAACTGACAGAGTCACAACATAGAATTGAGAACTCGTCAAGAGCTCTGGTTGTGATCTTTTGGTTCAAAAGAACTTCTGCCATAAGCAGTTCATCGTATTTGGAAGAAGGAAATACCACGGACCTGGAAGACTATCACAAAGGTTACTAATATCCTAAAGGTACGAGCAACACTATCAACATGAAGCAAGTAGGGTGAATCTTGGGTTCAAAACCCAGGAGTAGAATACCTACTACTAAGTGGCATCACGGGATGCTTTCGAGAATGATGGCCAGAATCATCACACTAGGAACAAAAGCATGGCTAAATTACTAGGTGATACTCTAGACACCTAGGTCATAATAATAACTCCAACATATATGTCAAGGCAATAGAGTACCTCAACTCACCGTTTAGTGTGGTTAGTCTGGCCCAAAGGAACATCGAAACGGGAGGAAGGGATTTTGCAAATGCTTCAGACTATTTAGAAACCTGGGATGACTCGGACAGCATAATGGCTGTAAATGCTCAAAATGTTTGAGACATGCTACAAAAATGGTGGCATAGCAACTCAGAAGCACAATATCAAGATTTCAAGATCAACAGTTAACATACAGAAGATAGAAACTGAACTGAGGCTTAGAACCATCAATCCTACAAGTCTACGGATTAGTAACACGTGATCCTGATAGAAAGATGAGAAGCCTAGTTTCTTAACCCCGTAGGAAGGTAAGATGACTCAAATCAGAAGGGCATAAGGTATAAGGAGTAAAAAGAGCCTTACGTTCCATCCCACAATCAATTCCCTTATATAACTAAAGAATTTCTAGACTCAACTTCGACCAGTTTTGCTTGGTAATCCTACAGGCTGTCAAGCTCTGATACCAAAGCTGTCAGGACCCCGACTCAATGCCACATCGATCTAGCATGTAACACCTCGTATCACTTTGCGGCCTCACGCACGGTATTCCCACGGGTGTCGCCTTACCTTTGCCCGGGATCGTTTGCGCCTTTTGGCACACGTATATGATAGTGTCACTAGCATCCATATGATAAGGAGCCCGAGCTGACATGGCTAGTCGTAAACCCAAAGTGGCACAAACCTACAAGGACAGGCATCCATGACCCAACATCGAACGTGTCGGTCATCAGCGAGTGAATCCAGGCTGTAGCACTGGGCTAGCAGGACTCTGGTGAACCGGGCTGTAGCGGGCTAACATGACTCTGGTATTCATCGCGTGACATTTCCCCGAAGGGACAGACACAGGAACGAAGAAGGACACATGCCGGCCAGCCTAAGTGTTCTGGAGTAGTAGCAAGCTACCATGGCTCAGTGGAAGCACTAGGAGACATTTCCCGGTAAGAGAGGCTACTAAGGATAAACAACTAGATAGTCAGATCCCACAAATACCAAGCATTTCAATAACATACACATAATATGCTCGATATGTGCAAATACAACATTGCATCACAACATGAATCTACAACTCAAGTATTTTATTCAATAGGCTCCAAGGAGCGAGATATTACAATCATGGGTCTCATGACCCAACATTCAGAGCAAACAAGTCAAGCACAAGCGGAAACTTAACATGTCTGAGTACAGACATCTACAAAAGAAAAAGGCTGAGAAGCCTGACTGGCTATGAGATCCTGCCGAGGGCACAAGATCGTAGTTGAGGTAACAAGCTAAACGTCTAAGTCCACGTGGAACTATTAGCGAGACTGAGGTCTCTCTGCAAAAACATAAAATATGCAAACGTGAGTACAAATGTACCTAGCAAGACTTACATCAGAACTAACTACATATGCATCATTATCAACAAAGGGGGTGGTGGGGTTTAACTGCAGCAAGCCAGCTTTGACTCGGTGGCTATCCTGAACTACGACTGCAAGTAACTCTTTTGAGGTCGCGCACACGAGTCCACATATTCACCATATCAATACACCACTATGGATCCGCTCCCGTCTCCCTACGAGAATGCCATCCATAGCACTCACGCTTATCTTGCGCATTTTAGAGTATCCACTTTCACTTGTCGATGAACTGTACAGGCAACCCAGAAGTCCTTTTCCGCGGACACGGCTATTCGAATAGATCATATTAACCCTGCAGGGGTGTACTTCTTCACACACGCTCTCACCACTTACCGCCGTTTACACAACATGTACTCGGCAACCTTCAAGCGGAAGCCCAGCGAGGGTGTCGGCCACGACCTGACTAACCACACAAGTCTCTCATCAAGGTTTATCGCCTATTCGGGTTCCATCCGCAAGGAGATCCAGCCGGGGTGTCGCTCACGGCCCCAAACGATGTGTGCAGGGTTCCCAAGCCCACCATCCGGGTGCCACTTGGTACACCAGGCCACTGTGCCTAGTCTGTCCCAAGCCCACCTGTACCGGGTGCCACTTGGTAGACTACTAACACTACCTAAAAACACTAGAAACTAGTTGCAACTCCTGGACAGAGATCATGTTGATTAATAAGTCGAGAGAGCTTGGAGTGCCCGGAGCCCAATGTGTGGTAGTAGCTGGTCATGGATTACAAACACAGAACTCAGTTCCTGAGGACGGCTGCAATGAGGCAACCCACCATGTACTCCTACATGGCCTCTTACCGCTACCTTTACCAAATCGTGTTCACACCCTTAGCTCTCAACAGTAGGACATGTTCACACACCTCCGATTCATCCCCGATGAATCGGACCTGACACAACTCTAAGCAATAGCAGGCATGACAACAAGCATGAATGAGTAGGCACATCAGGGCTCAAACAACTCCTACTCATGCTAGTGGGTTTCATCTATTTACTATGGCAATGACAGGTCATGCAAAGGATAAAGTGGTTCAGCTACCGCAGCAAGCAACAGATGAATCGGTGTTGTCCTAATGCAGTAAAAGAGAGCAGGAGCAAGAGAGTGGGATTTTTATCGGAATGAACAAGGGGTTTTTGCTTGCCTCGCACTTCTGAAGATAGTATAGTTCTTCATCGGTGTCATCGATCATGTCGTCGGTACAGGTCTACTAAGAGGGGACAAACACCGGCAACAGAGAAAGAACACAATCAATGCAATGCAACAATATGATGCATGAATGTGATATGGCAATATGATGTGGTTTGAGCTAATGCAACTAGCAGCAAGTTAAATGGAGTTGGTTTGAATCCAAGATTCAAATTCAAACTCCATATGTGAGGGTTTAAATGCCATTATAAGATTTGTGCTAAACAGCAGCTATAAGTTGTTCTAACATGCATGAATATGGTACAGATGGATAGATTGGATTTTTCTGATCATTCTTCATATATAATTTGTTTCATTTGGAGTTACGGTTGATTTTGTATGATTTTTAGAAGTTCATACTATTTTCTAAAATTTCCTGGATTATCTTTATTCCAGAAAAAGATTAATTGCGTCAGCATGACGTAGGCGTGACGTCAGCAGGTCAAAGGCGCCAGCCCAGGTCAAACCTGACGGCTGGGACCCTCATGTCAGTGTCTAACTAATTAACCTGAGTTAATTAGCTCTAAACTAATACTAAACTAAACCAGTTAAGGCCCTGGTCCCACATGTCAGTATTAACAGGGCTAATTATGTTTAGTTAGCATTTACTCTAATTAGCAGAGGCACGGGCCCACCTGTCAGTGACCCTGGGAAAGTCAAACAGGGTCAAATCCCGGGTTAGTGGGGTCAAACCCCTGGTCAGCAGGGTCAATCCCGCCGGCGACTCGACGCCGGCAAGGCCCGAGACAGTGGCGGCCGTCGGAAACGCGCTACGGGGCACGGGCGAGGCCGTTCTTGGGCTTGTTGGAGAGCTCTAGCAGGCGCGCATCTAGTGGTGGTGGAGGCCGGGTCTATCATGGCCGGAGCCAACAACGGGAATTCAGCCATGTGCGGGGTTGGGGCTGCGGCGTGCAAACGCAGAAGCTGAGGCGCTAGCGAGGCACTACGCGATGCGGCGGGCATGTTGGTTAGCACGGGATGACCAAATGGTCGCCGGAGCGACACCGGCGACAAGCTCGAGCGGAGGCGAGCTTCGGCCTTGATGAACACGACGGCCACGGTGTGGAAAAGGACGGGGCATTAGGGGGAAAATGACCGGAGGCTCACAGTGCGTCGATTGAAGTGCTCGTCGGGCTCGAGGAAGGCCTACAGTCGACGGAGCGACGACGGGGATCGCCGGATCCCACGGAAGAAGACGGCGGCGTTCGGGACGAAGCAGGGCTTCCCGACCCGTGTGTCTCGGCGAGGAGGAGTAGGGCGACGGGGCGGTTCTTTTAGACATGATGGAGAGGCGGGGCAGTGGCTCTGGGCGCGGCAGCGGCGAGCGGCGGCGACGGTGGCCCTCGGGTGAGCTCGGGGGAGAGAGCCAGGGGAGGGGAGAGAGAGCAGCAAGTGAGGGAGAGGGGACAGGGTCTTCTGCGTCTCGTGGCGCTGGTAGAAGGCCCGGGGCTCCCAGGTGGAAGCAGGAGGTGGCCTAGGGCTCTCGGGCGCGCGCCACCGAGCTGCTTCGGGGCGAGGGGGAGGAAGACAACAGAAGGGTGGCCTGGTGGGCTGGGCCGACCACTTGGGCCGCCAGGTGGGCTTCACAGGTGAGTTTCTCTCTCTCTTTTATTTCTATTTTTCTATTTCTTCTGCAACTGTTGGGCTTTATTAAAAATACTAGAATGTTTCCAAAAATCCTTCAAATAATTGTGGGCTCTGTTGGGTTTATTCCAAACATCCCACACTTAAGTTCAGAATTAATCGAGCACTTAAAATACTATATATCATTTAAATACCCAATTGCAAATACTGTATGATTTAATTCAGTGACCAAATATGTCATGGAAAAATGTGCAACACCACTGATTATGGATTCTAGCATTAACCAGAAATGATGAACATTTTTGAAAGCCATTTGGACTTACTGAAAATATTTTTAGGTGAACCTAGTGAATTCCTTAATGCTAGGGTTTGAACAATCCCCATTTCAAGTTTATTTGAAAAAATTAAACATGATGCACACATAAAGGGCTAGCCTAGTGCATGCTAGGACTAGGGATGTGACATGTGGTCGCTACAAGATGGTATCAGAGCACACGCTGACTGTAGGACACGACCACTAAGCTAAAAGCCCTAGATCACTACTCACTCTTCTCATTTCTGACTCCTCATCTTTTCTATTCTTTTAGGATGGCGAATGCAAGGAACAAGTTCACGCAACTGGATGAAGATACACCCTTTGGACGTCACTTGAAGGAAGTCAGTAGATACCTGAACATTGGAGTACCAAGCTTCACCAGGACCTACAACACCTTTTTACCTAAAGAGGACCACTGGATGATTCAAGTTCAAGTTCCAGGAAGGATGTTCATGCCCGTCACTGAGCCCATAGAGTTTTCTTTCGATGCACCAACCTGGAGTTTATGAAAGAGCATGGTAGCCCATGTCACCATGGGAAGCATTCGTGAAGTTTACCAAAAGGATCTCAAGTATACTATCTTCCAGATTTGTGGGCTCTGAGATGAACAATGGGAGATGATCAGTACCAGGAAGGATAGATCAATTAGAACTTTCATCCAGGAGATAAACAAGCACATTCGACACTAGGAGAACCAGATGTGCGCAGGCATGATAGATGTGAAGAAGGCCATGACCAAGATCACGGAGCTGGAGGAAGAACTCAAGTCTACGCGCGATGGATATGAGGAGGAAATAGCAACACTTGTGGAGAAGAACGTTGATCTGAAGAAGAAGCTAAAAGTATTTCATGGGATTTCCCACGACTGGAGGAGAAGATGATTGCACCTTTCAAGAGAACTACATCATCATCGACGACACCGACTCGGACCCAGACGATAGCGATGATGACTATGCTGATGAAGCTGGAGCAGATATCATGGAGTCTTCATCGGAGCAGTTTTTCTAGTCGACCACTGATACGTCTCCAACGTATCTATAATTTTTGATAGTTCCATGCTATTATATTACCCCTTTTGGATGTTTATGGGCTTTATTTTACACATTTATATCATTTTTGGGACTAACCTACTAACCAGAGGCCCAGCCGAATGAAACCTTCGGGAGCGTGATTTTTAGAACGAACGTGATCCAGAGGACTTGGAGTGCAAGTCAAGAAGCACCCGAGGCCCCCACGAGGTAGGAGGTCGTGTCCCTGTCTCATGGGCCCCTCGAGCGGCCACAGACGTACTTCTTCCTCCTATATATACCTACGTACCCCGAAAACATCCAGGGGCACCACGAAACACAATTTCCACCGCCGTAACCTTCTGTATACGCATGATCTCATCTTGGAGCCTTCGCCGGCACTCTGCCGGAGGGGGAATCGACCATGGAGGGCTTCTACATCAACACCCTCGCCCCTCCGATGAGTTGTGAGTAGTTTACCACAGACGTACGGGTCCTTAGTTATTAGCTAGATGGTTTCTTCTCTCTTTTTGGATCTCAATACAATGTTCTCCCCCTCTCTTGTGGAGATCTATTCGATGTAAATTCTTTTTGCGGTGTGTTTGTCGAGATCCGATGAATTGTGGGTTTATGATCAAGTTTATCTATGAATAATATTTGAATCTTCTCTGAATTCTTTTATGTATGATTGAGTTATCTTTCCAAGTCTCTTCGAATTATCAGTTTGGTTTGGCCTACTAGATTGATCTTTCTTGCCATGGGAGAAGTGCTTAGCTTTGAGTTCAATCTTGCGGTGTCCTTACCCAGGGACATAAAGGGTTGCAAGGCACGTATTGTATTGTTGCCATCGAGGATAACAAGATGGGGTTTATATCTTATTGCTTGAGTTTATTCCTCTACATCATGTCATCTTGCTTAATGCGTTACTCTGTTCTTATGAACTTAATACTCTAGATGCAGGCAGGAGTTGGTCGATGTGTGGAGTAATAGTAGTAGATGCAGGCAGGAGTCGGTATACTTGTTTTGGACGTGATGCCTATATACATGATCATGCCTAGATAATCTCATAACTATGCGCTTTTCTATCAATTGCTCGACACTAATTTGTTCACCCACCGTAATACTTATGCTATCTTGAGAGAAGCCTCTAGTGAAACCTATGGCCCCCGGGTCTATCTCTTATCATATTTGCTTTCAATCTACTTTTATTTGCATCTTTACTTTTTGCATCTATATTATAAAATACCAAAAATATATTTATCTTATCTTACTTTCTTTATTAGATCTCACTTTCGCAAGTGGCTGTGAAGGGATTCACAACCCCCTTATTGCGTTGGCTGCGAGTTCTTAGTTTGTTTGTGTAGGTGCGTGGGACTTTTGAGGAGCCTCCTACTGGATTGATACCTTGGTTCTCAAAAACTGAGGGAAATACTTACGCTACTATTGCTGCATAACCCTCTCCTCTTCGAGGAAAACCAACGCAAGCTCAAGACGTAGCATGAAGGATTTCTGGCGCCGTTGCCGGGGAGGTCTTCGCTCAAGTCAAGACATACCAAGTACCCATCACAAACCCATCTATGTCGCATTTACATTATTTTCTATTTGCCTCTCGTTTTCTCTCCCCCACTTCACCCTTGCCATTTTATTTGCCCTTTCTTTCCCAATCTCCTCTCTTTTTCGCCTGCCTTTTTCCGTTTGTCGTGTGTTAGCTCGTTTGCGTTGTCATTATGTCTAGTTCCTTATCTGCTCCTATGTCTCCTGAGTTTGAAGTCCTTCACTTCAAGCAAAGGCAAGGAGAAAACTTAAAAGATGCGTGGTATAGGATGATGGAATCCTATTGCAAGTGCACACTAGAGGTGAACTTTAGAATTCTTCTTCGTAATTTTTATGTTGGGTTAAATATGACGCATAGACAACTCTTGGATTGCATTGCCAAGGGAAATTTTATTGAGATTGATCCCAGTATTGTGCATGAAATTATAGAGGGAATAGTGGGAACATTACCTCAAAAGGGAGGATCACATCCTACCCAAGAAGAAACCCAACTGTTTGGAAAGATTGGCGAAGTAACAATTTTTTTACAAAAGTCTCTTGAGCCTTTTAAAAGTGTTAGCGGAAATCTTCCCGGCATGAATATGTTGATTACTCTTTGCAATAAGCGGTTGGATTCTTTAGATCTAAAAATTTCTGAGTATGAAGGGAAGCGGAAAGAACCTCCCGGATTCGAGCATGACTCCGCTAAAAAACTGAAAATTAAGGATGGCACCCGTTAAACAATAGCGCTAGTTGGGGGCAACCCAATTTTCCTTATGTTTTTTGTTTTTGCTCCTGTTTAGTAATAAATCTTGCACCTACCTTCTGTTTAGATGTGTTTTTATATTTTAATTAGTGTTTGTGCCAAGTAGGACCTATAGGATAACCTACGATGATAGTTGATTTGATTCTGCTGAAAAACAGAAACTTTACGTGCACGAATATAATTGTGTTAAATCACAGGAACGTGCTTTTGCGTTGATTCTTTTTGCTGCTGTTCAATAAATTTTTTTATAGGACTTCCTATTTTTGTAGGATTTGTAGAGTTCCAGAAGTTTGTGTTAGTTACAGATTGCTACAGACTGTTCTGTTTTTGACAGATTCTGTTTCTCGTGTGTTGTTTGCTTATTTCAATGCATATATGGCTAGTAAATTAGTTTATAAACCATAAAGAAGTTGGAATACAGTAGGTTTAACACCAAAATAAATAAATAATGAGCTCATTGCAGTACCTTATGTGGTGGTTTTGTTTTCTTTCACTAATGGAGCTTATAACATTTCCTGTTGAGTTTTGTGTTGTGAAGTTTTCAAGTTTTGGGTAAAGCCTTTATGGACTATGGTATAAAGGGTGGCAAGAGCCTAAGCTTGGGGATGCCCAAGGCACCCCAAGATATTCAAGAATAGCCAAAATCCTAAGCTTGGGGATGCCCCGGGAAGGCATCCCCTCTTTCGTCTTCGTTCATTGGTAACTTTACTTGTTGCTATATTTTTATTCGCCACATGATATGTGTTTTGCTTGGAGCATTGTGTATTATATTAGTCTTTGCTTTTTAGTTTACCACAATTACCCTTGCTATACACACCTTTTGGAAGAAGCCTATTTGATTAGAATTTTCTAGAATACTCTATGTGCTTCACTTATATCTTTTGAGCTTGATAGTTTTTGCTCTAGTGCTTCACTTATATCTTCTAGAGCACGATGGTGTCTTAATTTTGAAGAAATTACTAGTCTCTCATGATTCACTTATATTATTTTGAGAGTCTTTTAGAACAGCATGGTTTTTGCTATGGTTATAAAATTGGTCCTAGAATGGTAGGCATCCAAGTTGGGTATAATAAAAACTATCATAGAAAGTGAATTGGATGTTATGATCAATTTGATACTTGATAATTGTTTTGAGATATGAAGGTAGTGATATTAAAGTCATGCTAGTTGGGTGATTATGAATTTAAAGAATGCTTGTGTTGAAGTTAGAAAGTCCCGTAGCATGCACGTATGGTTAAAGTTGTGTAATAAATTTGAAACATGAAGTGTACCAGGCTTGTTCATCCTTATGAGTGGCGGTCGGGGACGAGCGATGGTCTTTACCTACCAATCTACCCCCCTAGGAGCACACGCGTAGTACTTGGTTTTTGATGACTTCTAAATTTTTACAATAAGTATATGAATTCTTTTGACTAATGTTGAGTCCATGGATTATATGCACTTTTACCTTTCCGCCTTTGCTAGACTCTTCGGTACCGTGCATTGCCCTTTCTCACCTTGAGAGTTGGTGCAAACTTCACCGGTGCATCCAAACCCCGTGATACGATACGCTCTGTCACACCTAAACCTCCCTATATCTTCCTCAAAACAGCCACCATACCTACCTATTATGGCATTTTCATAGCCATTCCGAGATATATTGCCATGCAACTTTCCACCGTTCCGTTCATCATCATCATGACATACCTTACTTTTGTCATATTGCCATTGCATGATCATGTAGTTGACATCGTATTTGTGGCAAAGCCACCATGCCTTATTTTTCATACATATAATTCTTGATTCATTGCACCATCCCGGTACACTGCCGGAGGCATAAAAATAGAGTCATATCTTGTTCTAGTTTCGAGTTGTAATTCATATGTAGTAACCAATAGAAGTGTGATGATCATCATTATTAGAACATTTCCCAAAGAAAAAAAAAGAAAAAAAAGAAAGGCCAAAAGAAAAAAAGTAAAGGCCCAAAAAAAGAAAAAAAGAAAAAAAGAAAAAAAGAAAAGAAAAAAGAAAATAAATAAAACGACAATGTTACTATCTCTATTTCCACACTTGTGCTTCAAAGTAGCACCTTGTTCTTCATGTAGTGAGTCTCATATATTGTGCTTCAAAGTAGCACCATGTTTTTCATATAGTGAGTCTCATAAGTTGTCTTTTTCATACTAGTGGGAATTTTTAATTATAGAACTTGGCTTGTATATTCCTACGATGGGCTTCCTCAAATGCCCTAGGTCTTCACGAGCATGCAAGTTGGATGCACACCCACTAGTTTTCTTTTGTTGAGCATTCATTTATAGCTCTAGTGCATCCGTTGTATGGAAATCCCTACTCCTCATGTTGACATCAATTGATTGGCATCTCCATAGCCCGTTGATTATCCTCATCAATGTGAGACTTTCTCCTTTTTTGTCTTCTCCAAAAAATCCCCATCATCATATTCTATTCCACCCATAGTGCTATATCCATGGCTCACGCTCATGTATTGCGTGAAGGTTGAAAAAGTTTGAGATTATTTAAGTATGAAACAATTTCTTGGCTTTTCATCGGGGGTATAGAAGTTGGGAATATCTTTGTGTGACGAAAATGAAGCATAGCCTAACTATATGATTTGTAGGGATGAACTTTCTTTAGCCATGTTATTTTGAGAAGACATGATTACTTCGATCAGTATGCTTGAAGTGTTACTATTTCTTTTATCAATATGAACTTTTATTTTGAATCATTTGGATCTGAACATTCATCCCACAATAAGGAAAATTACATTATGAATTATGCTAGGTAGCATTCCACATCAAAAATTTCCTTTTTATCATTTACCTACTCGAGGACGAGCAGGAATTAAGCTCGGGGATGCTTGATACGTCTCCAACGTATCTATAATTTTTGATTGTTCCATGCTATTATATTACCCCTTTTGAAAGTTTATGGGCTTTATTTTACACATTTATATCATTTTTGGGACTAACCTACTAAAAGTAATCATGGGATTTCCCGCGATTGGAGGAGAAGATGATTGCACCTGTCCAGAGAACTACATCATCACCGACGACACCGACTCGGACCCAGATGGTAGCGATGATGACTATGCTGATGAAGCTGGAGCAGATATCATGGAGTCTTCATCGGAGCAGTTTTTCTAGTGGACCACTGATACGTCTCCAACGTATCTATAATTTTTGATTGTTCCATGCTATTATATTACCCCTTTTGGATGTTTATGGGCTTTATTTTACACATTTATATCATTTTTGGGACTAACCTACTAACTGGAGGCTCAACCCATATTGCTGTTTTTTGCATATTTTAGTATTTCAAAGAAAATGAATATCAAACTGAGTCCAAACTGAATGAAACCTTCGGGAGCGTGATTTTTAGAACGAACGTGATCCATAGGACTTGGAGTGCAAGTCAAGAGGCAGCCGAGGCCCCCACGAGATAGGAGGCCGCGTCCCTGTCTCATGGGCCCCTCGGGCAGCCATAGACGTACTTCTTCCTCCTATATATACCTACGTACCCCGGAAACATCCAGGGGCACCACGAAACACAATTTCCACCGCCATAACCTTCTGTATCCGCGAGATCTCATCTTGGAGCCTCCATCGGCACTCTGTCGGAGGGGGAATCGACCACGGAGGGCTTCGACATCAACACCCTTGCCCCTCCGATGAGTTGTGAGTAGTTTACCACACACCTACGGGTCCATAGTTATTAGCTAGATGGCTTCTTCTCTCTTTTTGGATCTCGATACAATGTTCTCCCCCTATCTTGTGGAGATCTATTCGATGTAAACTCTTTTTGTGGTGTGTTTGTCGAGATCCGGTGAATTATGGGTTTATGATCAAGTTTATCTATGAATAATATTTGAATCTGCTTTGAATTCTTTTATGTATGATTGAGTTATCTTTGCAAGTCTCATCAAATTATTAGTTTGGTTTGGCGTACTAGATTGATCTTTCTTGCCATCGGAGAAGTGCTTAGCTTTGGGTTCAATCTTGCGGTGTCCTTACCCAGTGACAGAAAGGGTTGCAAGGCTCGTATTGTATTGTTGCCATCGAGGATAACAAGATGGGGTTTATATCATATTGCTTGAGTTTATCCCTCTACATCATGTCATCTTGCTTAATGTGTTACTCTTTTCTTATGAACTTAATACTCTAGATGCAGGTAGGAGTCAGTCGATATGTGGAGTAATAGTAGTAGATGCAGGCAGGAGTCGGTCTACTTGTTATGGACATGATGCCTATATACATGATCATGCCTAGATAATCTCATAACTATGCGCTTTTCTATCAATTGCTTGACAGTAATTTGTTCACCCACCGTAATACTTATGCTATCTTGAGAGAAGCCTCTAGTGAAACCTATGGCCCCCGGGTCTATCTCTTATCATATTTGCTTTCAATCTACTTTTATTTGCAACTTTACTTTTTGCATCTATATTATAAAATACCAAAAATATATTTATCTTATCTTACTATCTTTATTAGATCTCACTTTCGCAAGTGCCTGTGAAGGGATTGACAACCTCTTTATTGCGTTGGTTGCGAGTTCTCAGTTTGTTTGTGTAGCTGCGTGGGACTTTTTAGGAGCCTCCTACTGGATTGATACCTTGGTTCTCAAAAACTGAAGGAAATACTTACGCTACTATTGCTGCATCACCCTATCCTCTTCGAGGAAAACCAATGCAAGCTCAAGACGTAGCAACCACCATAATAGTAGTAGTATTCCCCCATGTATCTAGTACAGTCCGAGCACTTTTATATCAATAGTTAGACCATTGTATGCCCTTGTTTGATTGAATGAAGTGATTTTGTTTGCATTTGTCTCATGTGCATATGGGTAGTGTTTTCTCTCTAGACCTCATTCTATTCTATATTCTCATGTTTTCTAAAACCGTCAGATGCCTCCAAGACGTGACAATGGATTTGCTTTCCTACCGGAGCTCACCCAGTTAATCCAGCAGCAGAATGCGTTGATGCAGTTGCTATTTCAGAATCAAAATCAGGGGAACAACAACAACAACAACAACCCACCACCACCACCACCTGTTGATCACTTAACCCGTTTTCTTAGACTGAATCTGCCGGTGTTCTCCAGTAGCACCGAACCGATAGTTGCAGATGATTGGCTCCGCAAGACAACAAGGGAGTTGACCACTTCAGGATCCACAGACGCGAAGAGGGTGCGTTTTGCCACACATCAGCTTGAAGGACCCGCAGCATCATGGTGGGAGAATTTCACGGCCACTTATCCTATCGACACTGTCACATGGGATCACTTTCAGCAGGCTTTCTGTACTGCCCGTGTTTCAGCAGGAGCTATGGCCTTGAAGAAGCGTGAGTTTCGCAACTTGCGCCAAGGAGGACGGATAGTTGGCCAGTATGTGGATGACTTTAGCAAGTTAGCACGTTATGCCCCAGATGATGTTGCTATAGATGCAGCTAAGCAGGAGAAGTTTCTGTAAGGATTGTATGATGAGCTGAGCATGTTGTTGATGGTAGCAACTTTCAACAACTACCAGGAGTTGGTAGATCGTGCTCTTATGATTGAAGGCAAGCAGCAGCAGATTGAGAACCGCGAGAGGAAGTATGGACAAGGGAAGGACAATTCAGGAGCTAAGCAGAAGCCACGTTTTACCCCGAAATCGGGAGGACATTTTCAGCATACCCATTGAGGAGGTAGCTCGCATAATCATAATGGCCCCAAGAATGGTAATGGGAATGGAGGAAGCAACGGTCAGAACTGTACCAACCCATCAACCCCAGCCAAGAGAGACCTGAGCCAAGTCACTTGCTTTAAGTGTCAGAAGACTGGACATTATGCCAATGAATGTCCTGAAGCCCAGAATGGAAATGGCAGTGGAAGCTCTGGGAAGAAGCCGAACCCTTTCAACAGGGGACAGGTGAACCAGATTAACGTGGAGGAGGTTGAAGCCCAGCCAGATGCAGTAATGGGTAAGTTTTTGGTTAAGTCATTTACTGCAATCATTCTTTCTTATACTGGGTTATCACATTCATACATATCAAGGGGATTTCTGGATAAGTATAAACTTCCCACCAAGGTTCTTAGAACACCTATGTTAGTAAGCTCACCAGGAGCGGAATATATGGCCAGTCGAGGATGTTTTCAAGTGCCATTGAGTATAGGTAGGCATGTTTTCCCCTCGGACTTAATCATTTTGGAATTGCAAGGTTTGGATGTGATTCTGGGTATGGATTGGCTATCGATGTATGGAGGAAACATCGATTACATCAGTAAGTCAATTTTGCTTACCACCCCAGAAGGAAGAAGGATGAAGTATGTATCACGGCATGAGTCGAAGAGGACCCAAGTAAATTCCTTATCAGGAGTTGTACAGGAGGAAGTACCAGTGGTGAAGGATTTCCCTGATGTATTTCCAGAAGAGTTGCCAGGCATGCCACCGGATTGAGACATTGAGTTTTTGATTGAGCTTTTGCCAGGCACAGGACCGATATCTAAGAGACCATACCGGATGCCCGCACAAGATTTGGAGGAAATTAAGAAGAAGATTAAGGAGTTACTGGATAAAGGCTATATTTGCCCAAGTTCTTCACCTTGGGGATCACCAGTGCTTCTAGTGGAGAAGAGGGATGGATCGTTGAGGATGGTTGTTGATTATCGAGGACTGAATGAAGTGACAATCAAGAACAAGTACCCATTGCCGATGATCAACGATTTTTTTGACCAATTACAAGGAGCTAAGGTATTTTCTAAGATCGATTTGCGATCGGGATACCATCAGTTGAAGATTCGAGAGTAGGATATACCTAAGACGGCTTTTACCACCAGGTACGGGCTGTATGAGTACACCGTTACGTCATTTGGTCTGACTAACGCACCTCCCTATTTCATGAACATGATGAACAAGGTGTTTATGAAGTTTCTTGATAAGTTCATCGTGGTGTTCATTGATGATATTTTGGTCTACTCGAAGAATGAAGAAGAGCACAAGGAGCATTTGCGTTTGGTACTGGAGAAGCTCAGAGAACATCAGTTATACGCCAAGCTCAGCAAATGTGAATTTTGGTTGAAAGAAGTTGAATTCCTCGGACATGTTATATCCGGAGAAGGAATAGCATTAGATCCCACCAAGGTTGTCACTCTGACAAATTGGGTAGCACCAATGACAGTTGGAGAGATCCGGAGTTTTCTTGGACTGGCAGGATACTACCAGAGATTCATTGAGAATTTCTCGAAGATTGCAAAACCTATGACGGAGCTGTTGAAGAAGGATACCAAGTTCAAATGGACTGAGGAATGTGAGGCCAGTTTCCAGGAGTTGAAGAAACGTTTGGTTACATCGCCAGTGTTGATTCTGCCAGATCAGCGCAAGGATTACGAGGTGTATTGCGACGCTTCTCGTCAAGGACTTGGAGCAGTGCTTATGCATGAGGGAAGAGTTGTTTCGTATGCTTCACGATAGCTTAAGCCCCATGAGTTGAATTATGCTACACATGATTTGGAGTTAGCAGCCGTAGTGCATGCATTGAAGACATGGAGACATTTTCTCATTGGAAACCATTGTGAGGTGTACACGGATCACAAGAGTTTGAAGTACATTTTCACACAGAAGGAGTTGAATCTCAGACAAAGGAGATGGTTAGAGCTCATCAAGGATTATGATATGAGATTGCATTATCACCCCGGAAAGGCTAACATAGTAGCCGATGCGTTGAGCCGCAAGAGCCATGTCAATACGCTCATGACCGGAGAGTTACCAAGGGAGTTAGCCGAGGATCTTCGAGAGCTATGTTTGGAAATAGTTCTGAGAGGCTATGTAGCAGCTTTGGAGATTGAGTCTACTTTGATGGATAAGATCAGAGAAGGTCAGAAGACTGACAAGGAGATTTCCTCTATAAAGGAGAAAATGAGCAAGGGAAAAGCTAAAGGATTTCGTGAGGATGAGCACGATACTTTATGGTTTGAGGACCGCATTTATGTGCCTAATGATCCGGAGATCAGGAAGTTGATTTTGCAAGAGGCCCATGATTCACCGTACTCGATTCACCCAGGAAATGCCAAGATGTATTTGGATTTGAAGGATACTTTCTAGTGGACCGGAATGAAGAAGGATATTGCGGAGTATGTAGCAGTTTGTGATGTATGTCAGAGAGTGAAGGCAGAGCATCAGAAGCCAGCCGGATTGTTACAACCATTGCCGATACCTAAATGGAAGTGGGATAAGTTAGGCATGCATTTTATCACGGGATTACTCAGGACTCGTTCAGGCTATGACTCGATTTGGGTTGTAGTCGATCGTTTGACGAAGGTAGCTCATTTCATCCCAGTGAAGACCACTTACACCAGTGCTAAGTTGGCTAAAATATACATGACCACGATGGTATGTCTGCATGGAGTTTTGAGGAGCATCGTATCAGATAGAGGAACCCAGTTTACCTCAAAGTTCTGGAATCAGTTACATGAAACTTTTGGAACACACAAAAACAGTAAAGGTATCATAATCATGCGAACACACAAAAACAGTAAAGGTAAATATTGGGTTGTTGCCCAACAAGCGCTTTTCCTTAATGCCTTTCTAGCTAGGCATGATGATGACAATGATGCTCACATAAAAGATAAGAACTGGAACATAACGAGAGCATCATGAAGCATATGACTAGCACATTTAAGACTAACCCACTTCCTATGCATAGGGGTTTTGTGCGAAAACTTACGGGAACAATAATCAACTAGCATAGGAAGGCAAAACAAGCATAACTTCAAGATTTTAAGCACATAGAGAGGAGACTTGATAATATTGCAATTCCTACAAGCATACATTCCTCCCTCATAATAATTTTCAGTAGCATCATGAATGAATTCAACAATATAACCAGCACCTAAACCATTCTTTTCATAATCTACTTGCATAGAAAATTTACTACTCTCCACATAAGCAAAATTCTTCTCATTCGGAATAGTGGGAGTATCATAAGAGACTCGAATACTATAAATTGTTTCCATATTAAAAGAGAAATTATCAGAAAAAGGGTAATCATAATCATGACAAGTTTTATAAATATAATCATCACTACTTTTTATAGCATAAGTTTCATCACAATAATCATCATAAGTAGCAACTTTCTTCTTATGATAATCAATTGAAACCTCTTCCAGAATAGTGGATTCATCACTAAATAAAGTCATGACCTCTCCAAATCCACTTACATAAATATTATAAGATTCAACACCCTCCAAAATAGTGGGATCATCACTTCCTAAAGTTGACAATCTTCCAAACCCACTTTCATAAATATAACCATCATAAATAGGAGGCATGATATCGTCATCATAAATTTTCTCATCAAAACATGGGAGGCTAAAAATATCATCTTCATTAAATGTAGCATCCCCAAGCTTAGGACAAACATTAATTGCAGCAAATATATTCTCAAACATGTCATTCTCATCAAACATAGCATCCCCAAGCTTGGGCCTTTTCATATCATAAGGATAATCACTCTCATCATTAATAGTATGGATAGCACCAATAGTATAGCAATTATCATCTTCACAATGAGTAATAGGAGTAACATCATTTGGGAGGGATACCTTTCTACCTTTTCTTCTCCGTCTTTTCTTTTTCTTCTTCACATCATGTGTGGGCTTAACCCTCTTTTTTGAGCTCCTTATTAATGAGATTGGTTGAATAGAAAGCTCCTCCTCATTTCCTGATTCATCATAAGAAATAATAGAAGGATATTGGAAGGATATTAGTAATCTCTTCATCTTCTATTTCCTTTCTTTTCTTTATGTAACTGGCAATATAAGGATTTTCAATGCAATTCACTGTACAATACATATAAATTTCCTCTAGATCAATATCAAGGAATTTCTTAAGGTTATATTCTGGAATATGCTTAGTTAAACATTTTAATTCTTCATCACCCAAAAGCGAATGAAGTTCATTATGATGTGCAAGGGAAATCATGTCATCACAATTTTTGGACACGATTCGATCATGAAACAATTTGCATCGGAGATTTAAATGACCATGTTCATTGCAAAGTTCACAAGTACGGTAAAGAAATTTTAAATTTTCAGCACTCACATCTAGCCTTTATTGCAACCATTTAGTTTCTAAATACTTATGCCTCTTGAAAAATCTATCTTCCCTGTTTGGTGTGTACTTGCAAACTCTATGCACTCCAAAAAAATTGACATGCTTATAAGAGACATTTTCATCATGACTAGTGCAATCATCATTAGTACTATGGATATTCAAAGAGTTCATACTAACAACATTGCAATCCTGCTCATCATTCAAAGATTTAGTGCCAAACATTTTATAGACTTCTTCTTCTAGCATTTGAGCACAATTTTCCTTTCCATCATTCTCATGAAATATATTAAAAAGATGGAGCGTGTGAGGCAAACTCAATTCCATTTTTTTGTAGTTTTCTTTTATAAACTAAACTAGTGACAAAACAAGAAACTAAAAGATTTGATTGCAAGATCTAAAGATATACCTTCAGGCACTCACCTCCCCGGCAATGGCACCATAAAAGAGCTTGATGTCTTACTATGCAACCTTCTCCTTGTAGATGTTGTTGGGCCTCCAAGTGCAGAGGTTTGTAGGACAGTAGAAAATTTCCCTCAAGTGGATGACCTAAGGTTTATCAATCCATAGGAGGCGTAGGATGAAGATGGTCTCTCTCAAGCAACCCTGCAACCAAATAACAAAGAGTCTCTTGTGTCCCCAACACACCCAATACAATGGTAAATTGTATAGGTGCACTAGTTCGGCGAAGAGATGGTGATACAAGTGCAATATGGATGATAGATATAGGTTTTTATAATTTGAAAATATAAAAACAGCAAGGTAACTAATGATAAAAGTGAGCGCAAACGGTATTGCAATGCTAGGAAACAAGGCCTAAGGTTCATACTTTCACTAGTGCAAGTTCTCTCAACAATAATAACATAACTGGATCATATAACTATCCCGCAACATGCAACAAAGAGTAACTCCAAAGTAACTAATAGCCTAGAACAAACGAAGAGATTATTGTAGGGTACGAAACTACCTCAAAGTTATCCTTTCTGATCGATCTATTTAATAGTTTGTAGTAAAATAACAGGAAGTTATTCTTTCCGTTCGATCTATCATAGAGTTCGTACTAGAATAACACCTTAAGACACAAATCAACCAAAACTCTAATGTCACCTAGATACTCCAATGTCACCTCAAGTATCCGTGGGCATGATTATACGATATGCATCAGACAATCTCAGATTCATCTATTCAACCAACACAAAGTACTTCAAAGAGTGCCCCAAAGTTTCTACCGGAGAGTCAAGATGAAATTGTGTGCCAACCCCTATGCATAAGTTCATGGAACCCGCAAGTTGATCACCAAAACATTCATCAAGTAGATCACTTGAATATCCCAATGTCACCACAGATAAGCACATGCAAGACATACATCAAGTGTTCTCAAATCCTTAAAGACTCAATCCGATAAGATAACTTCAAAGGGAAAACTCAATCCATTACAAGAGAGTAGAGGGGGAGAAACATCATAAGATCCAACTATCATAGCAAAGCTCGCGATACAACAAGATCGTGCCAAATCAAGAACACGAGAGAGAGAGAGAGAGAGATCAAACACATAGCTACTGGTACATACCCTCAGCCCCGAGGGTTTACTACTCCCTCCTCGTCAGGGAGATTGTCGGGATGATGAAGATGACCAATGGTGAGGGACCCCCCCTCCGGCAGGGTGCCGGAACACGGTCCCAATTGGTTTTTTGTGGCTACAGAGGCTTGCGGCGGCGGAACTCCTGATCTATTGTGCCCCCCGATGTTTTTAGGGTATATGGACATATATAGGCGAAATAAGTCGGTGAGGGGAGCCATGAGGGGCCCATGAGGGTGGGGGCGTGCCCAGGGGGGTAGGCCGTGCCTCCCTGCCTCGTGGCCACCTTGAAGCTTCCCTGACGTCTACTCCAAGTATCCAGGATTGCTTCCGTTCCAAAAATAACTCTCCCGAAGGTTTCATTACGTTTGGACTCCGTTCGATATTCCTTTTCTTCGAAACACTCAAATAGGCAAGAAAACAACAATTTGGGCTGGGCCTCCGGTTAATAGGTTAGTCCCAAAAATAATATAAATGTGTATAATAAAGCCCATAAACATCCAAAACAGATAATATAATAGCATGAATACTTCATAAATTATAGATACATTGGAGACGTATCAAGCATCTCTTGATGTGTTTCGTCTTTTTATGAAATCTGGATTCCTTCGCCAAGAAAATTGCTCCAGTATTATCACAAAAGATTTTCATTGGACCTGATGCACTAGGTATTACACCTAGATCAGATATGAACTCCTTCATCTGGACTCCTTCATTTCATGCTTCCGAAGTAGCTATGTACTCTTCTTCACATGTAGATCCCGCCACGATGCTCTGCTTGGAACTGCACCTACTGACATCTCCACCATTCAATAAAAATACGTATCCGGATTGTGACTTATAGTCATCCGGATCAGTGTCAAAGTTAGCATCGATGTAACCACTTACAACAAGCTCTTTGTCATCTCCATAAACTAGAAACATATCCCTAGTCATCTTCTGGTACTTTAGGATGTTCTTGACCGCTATCCAATGATCCACTCCTGGATTACTTTGGTACCTCCTTGCTAAACTTATAGCAAGGCACACATCAGGCCTGGCACACAGCATAGCGTACATGACAGAACCTATGGCTGAGGAATAGGGAATGACTTTCATTTTCTCTCTATCTTCTGAAGTGGTCAGGCATTGAGTCTGACTCATCTTCACACCTTGTAACACAAGCAAGAACCCTTTCATTGACTCATCCATTTTGAACTTCTTCAAAACTTTATCAAGGTATGTGCTTTGTGAAGGTCCTATCAAGTGTCTTGATCTATCTCTATAGATCTTGATGCCAATATATAAGCAGCTTCACTAAGGTCTTTCATTGAAAAACTCTTATTCAAGTATGCTTTTATGCTATTCAGAAATTCTACATCATTTTCAATCAACAATATGGCATCCACATATAATAGAAATGCTATAGAGCTCCCACACACTTTCTTGTAAATACAGGCTTCTCCAAAAGTCTGTAAAAAACCATATGCTTTGATCACCTCATCAAAGCGTATATTCCAACTCTGAGATTTTGTAACAGTCCATAAATGGATTGCTGGAACTTGCACACTTTGTTAGCACCTTTAGGAATGACAAAACATTCTGGTTGCATCATATACAACTCTTCTTTAAGAAATCTATTAAGGAATGCAGTTTTGCCATCCATTTTCCATATTTCATAATCATAAAATGCAGCAATCGCTAATATGATTCGGACAGACTTAAGCATCGCTACAGGTGAGAACGTCTCATCGTAGTCAACTCCTTGAACTTGTCAAAAACCTTTTGCAACAAGTAGAGCTTTATAGACAGTAACATTACCATCTGTGTCAGTCTTCTTCTTGAAGATCCATTTATTCACTATGGGTCGCCGATCATCGGGCAGATCCACCAAAGTCCACACTTTGTTCTCATACATGGATCCTATCTCAGATTTCATGGCCTCAAGCCACTTATCGAAATCTGGGCTCATCATAGCTTCTTCGTAGTTCGTAGGTCGTCATGGTCAAGTAACATGACCTCCAGAACAGGATTACCGTACCACTCTACTGCGGATCGTGCTCTGTTTGACCTACAAGGTTTTTTAGCAACTTGATATGAAGTTTCATGATCTTTATCATTAGCTTCCTCTCCAGTTGGTGTAGGCATCATGGGAACAGATTTCTCGGACGAGCTGCTTTCCAAATTGAGAGAAGGTACAACTACCTCATCAGGTTCTACTTTCCTCCCACTCACTTCTTTCGAGAGAAACTCCTTCTCAAGAAAGGTTCCTTTCTTAGCAACAAATAGCTTGCCTTCGGACATGTGGTAGAAGGTGTGCCCAATTGTTTCCTTAGGGTATCCTATGAAGACGCACTTCTTCGATTTGGGTTCAAGATTATCAGGCTCAAGACTTTTGACATAAGCATCGCATCCCCGAACTTTAAGAAACGATAGCTTAGGTTTGTTGCCAAACCACAGTTCATACCGTGTCGTCTCTACGGATGTAACAGCCCCAAAATTGGGTTATCAATTTTTGTGATGTTATTCCTTCCTGAAACTCATTTTCCAAATATTTCTCCTGAGTTTGTTGGATGACTCTGAGATTTCTTGTCACTTCCAACCTTTCAAAACATGCTCATGTCTTTTTCAGTGGGCAAGACCTCAGTTGCAGCATCTGAAACCCTCTCAAACCCTAATTCCAAATTTTAGAATTTGAATGTGCCCTTTGTGATTACAAAGGAGCCATCATTTTCCTTGATCTGTTGATCATCCCATCTGCTCATAGAGACCCTCCTATCCTTTTCAACCTTGGATATGCAAAAATATTGCAAAGTCCCATGCAATATTTTTGAACTATGGTTTATTCCTTTTCTTGCCTTTCTGAGGAATAAAATAAAAAGGCATAGCTAGCCATCTCCTAAATTCATGTGAATTGGTGGAGTTGATAATTATGCCTAATCCAAGCTCTGGCAATTATATTGGCCATAATTAAATAAGGAAAATTGCCTTTTCTTATTTTATGCCAATATTCCAATTCTGCCATTTTCTAAAGGAACTACTATTTTTATAGCTGGGAAAATTCTTTGTGGATCTTGTCCTTGCTATATAATCACTAGTTCCATCATTATCTCATGTTCATCAGTTCAAAAATTGAGCACATGATCCAATGCAAGTTTTTGCCTTCTCTGAAATTATTCAAAGGAAGTGCTTTGTTCCTACTTCCATTTGAGCTGAAAATTGGCACGGTGATTAACATTGATAAATAACCCATGGATACCAAATATGAGCTCAATACAATCATCCTAGCTCCCTGTGCAATTTTTTAAAGATTCTGACTAGATTGTCACTTTGTGAAGGAAGTACCTTCATAGAGATTCCAAGTTGGATGAAACTTTGCCATCCTCTCAAGTATCCCAAATCATTAGCCTTCACCTAAATTCAGATCATTTCATTGAGCTATGTGAGCACATGAGAAATTCTTGTTTTCTGTCCAAATTTTTAGTTTGTGAAGCATGTATATTTTATCTTGCTCCTTCATGGCTGAAAATAATTCCAAGCCTTCTTCTATCCATATAACCCACCTACCATAGAGATTGGCTCATTTCATGTAGCCAATATTTTCCTAGGATTTTCCCAAGTTTCTGGTCCAAAGTGATGCTTGTGAAGAAAGTACCAATTTGGTGAGTCCATTTAGTGTGATCTTTTTACAGCGTCTACTTATGACCAAATCATTAGGATTTGCGAAGTTATAGCTCAATCCAACACGGCTACTGAGTGATTCATGATCATTTGGTTTCTGGACACATTTTAGCAGTGGTTAAGCAACTATGCTAAATATTTGTCCTAATGCCCTAAAACCCCCCAGGACCGTAGTCCTTGCTATTCTAAGCCACCTAGACAACAAGTTTACCATTTCACCTTGCTGGGTTTATCTCCAGAATGTTGCCAAGTTTGCAACAGAAACCTTGTGGAGCTTGGTTTACTGAGAGGCCTTTGTCACTGCATGTCTCTTTACCACAGTCACACTCTATCTTCGAAGGACTATGCGGTAGACAAGATTTATCCTCAGTAAAATCTCCAGAGGGCGCTATGCCAGTGGTGACCACGAGGGCAGCCAGCCAAAACGGTGTTCTAGCCACTATTGGCCTCGGCATCGTTGCTCCAGCTGGTTTTGGCTCATCCCCGCATGTCCGGTAGCTGCGCATCGTTGTTGTCGTTCGCCTGGACCCCGCTACCCGTCCGTTTTCTTCTCCGATGAGCCGTGCCAAAGGTCGACAGTAAGCGCCCGTGTGCATCGTCGCCTTCCTCGCCCCTGTCCTCTTCCTCCGTTCGTGTCCGAGCGCCCCTCGTCTCCGTGAGCCTCTGCTGCTCGGCTGAATCCTCCTTGTCGCCTTCCCGTCCCTGCCTGTGAGCTTTGGCCGCGCCTGCCGACGCAGCACCGTCGCCGACGCGCGGACAAGTCGCCCGCCGCGTGCCACCTCCTCTCCTCAGTCCCAAGCTCTCCCCGCGGCTATTTATAGCGCCCCCGAGCTCTCTCAGTCCCCCATCCCTCCCAGCAGCTCTCTCCCCTCACCTCGGAGCTTCTCCATCTCTTCCCCATCACCATGGCCGCCATCTCGGTCTTCTCTGGTTCCGGCGACCAGGGCCTCCCCTCGCCGTTCCTCCACCACCAGCGCCTCCGCCAAAGTCTGCGACTCTCCCCGTAGCCTCAGCCCCTTGCCTCCCCCACCGGAACCCCTACCATGCCGACGACCGAAGCCCTTCGCCACCATCTGCCATTCCCATCACTCCCCTCGTTTTTCGAGTCCATGGAGTGGGGGAACGGATGCGCCACTCCGCGGTGAGCACGCCGGTGGCGGGAGCCTCGCCGGAGGTGGCCCGTGTCGCGGGGCTCGTCGCCGGAGCGCGGCCGTTCTCTGCCCATGGGCGCGCGTCGGGGAGAAGGGAGCGGCCGGCTGGCGCGTTGACCTGGCCAGGCGGGCCCCACGGTCCCACCTGTCAGCGGCCCTGGCGCCCAGCCCCGCCTCTGTCCCTTTGACCTGGTCCATGCCACGTCACTTAAGTGGAGGCGCCCCGCCGCGAGCCGTCTTCCTGATTGGAAGGCGTATTTCAGAAAAGAAGTGTCTGTTTGAAACTGCTAGGGACCTGTTTGTAGAAGCTTTTTTACAGAATAGTCCCTGCGTTTTAAACGCCCATATCTTTTTACCCATAACTCCGATTGAGGTAAATCCAACGCCCACGTCTTCGTTTCGTCGAGCTCGTTCTGATGAGATCATTTTCACTCTAGTTTGACACTGTAAAAATGACCACTTTGCCCTTGTCCGTAAACAGCCCGCTCCGAGAGAGAACTGTTTCCGGCAAATTTTTCCGTGGTCGTTTCTCACTTCTTCCGGAGTATTTGTCGACCCCCAGGCAAGCCAATCTCTTATAATGAGCCCCGAACTTGCATGTTGACTTTGCTTGCACCTTGTGTGTGTGTGTAGTTGCAGTTGTTGCTTATTGTTTTTATCTGCAGTTATTCTGTTATCCTTACCATGCATGCCTGTGCTTTTATTCTATCTCTTGCCATGCTAGTTAGAATGTTGATATTGATAATGCCATGTCACTACTCTAGCTTATTTTCATGTCATTGTTGTAAAATGGTATGATACACCGTGGATAAGTTAGTACTTGGTATTGTTATGTTCTTTATGTTGTAGTTGTTCACTTGAGACGTTCGATATGTTATTAAAGCATTTGTATGATGTATGCTCATTGTTGCATTCATGTTAAAATGCTTGCATGATGATTGATGATGGAGAAGATAATAATATGACTTAATAACAAAACCCCTCCATCATCGATGGGATCGAGTCATAGTGCCGCCAAATCGAACTTTTCAAGTGCAACCACATTTGCCGGTATGGGACGGCCCTAATGAGGTCTATTGTCGTGCCTATCGCCGGTGCCTCCAACGAGGGAAGGTTATGGGCGCGCGCTACCCTGATTAGGTAGGCGGACATAAGCCTTGTGTGCCCGTGGGGGATCGTTTATGTTTTTCCACGACGGTGGTTTGAGGTGTCTTAAGGTAGACACGGGGCCAACCATGACTTAGCCCAGAGGGGAGTGAGTCGGAGTGGCCGGGAGAGTGTCATGGATGTAGATTGGTTTTGTCGGAACGCCGTTGGTCCACCCGAATGGGATGACAAAGCCATGGGATCTGTGATGTGGGTACAGTGCGCTACGTCTGCAGAGTGTATTTAAGCTATTGATAGCCGCGTCCTCGGTCATGGGCAGAAGTTCCTAGTAGGTTACACTATCGGGTCTTGGTCGAAATGGAGGATAAACCTGAAATAATTAAGCTGATTAATGTGGTTGTGATCGTCGTAAGGATAACGGTCCATGTATTGGTCGGGTTGTGATCGCCGTAAGGATAACGAGCCATTTAGTGGTCGGGTTGTGATCGCCGTAAGGATCATGGGCCATTTATTGGTCGGGTTGTGATTGCCGTAAGGACCACGAGTTTGTCTCTGTTTGTGATCAGGAAATGAGGTGATCACCATTGGTAAGAGAGTCTGAGGAACTCAGTGCACAAGTTTGGTGGCATTGCATGAGTAATATGTTTGAATTTGAAGATCCATGGTAGAGCATGAGATGGTTGCATACAGTTAACATGCTATGTCTGCCTTTGATATGATCGATACTTTATTTTCAGCATAGTTTCATGATGCCATGCCATGCTTTGATTGATATGATTGAGATGATATGCTATGTTTTGTTGTTGCCATGCTAGAGATAAATTTGCTATGCCATGTTGTTGCCATGCTAGTGGATGCCATGATGTTAGTTTGATTCATGTCTTCGGTTGATATTATGCCATGCTTAGTTTTTGATATGAGCTAGATTGTTGCAGATGCTTGGCTCCTGCTTTGTCTTCTGCTTGTTTGGATGCTATGTATTTGGTTGTCTTGCAAGTACATTCAATGTACTGACTTGGCGTGTCATGCCAGTTTTGTAGGTTGTTCACTTGTTCCATCGTGCTAGGCCGTAATCTTGCCAGTCCTGTGAGTTATGGAGCCCAGCCTGAGTGATATGCTGCCAAGACTTCCGCCGCCATTTTAATAGACTTCCGCTGCCATGTAAATAGCCTTAGGGCTATGCCAGAAGATTATATTCATCACTGACGTAATCATATACACATGTATTTGATGAATATTCCTGTACCTGGAATGCTGCATCATGGACCTGTCATGCGTCAGGTGTTATCCTGGGCTGACATGCGAAGGCCCGTGCTCCATGCGGATTGGGGTGCCACAGTGCTTGGTATCAGAGCAGCCAGGCTGGCATAGATTATCCTAGCATTAGATCATCGCTACCATTAACCCGTAATGACCCTAAGGGATTTGACCCATCCCTGGCGTCCGGCATGGCCTGTGTTAATCAACAGGTGGCGCAATGGAGACCAACACGTCCTCACCCCACTGTGCCCGCCTAGTTATCTGTGGAACATGCAGCAATCCTATACTTTCTGGTCGGCCGCACCGCTTTCCCTTCACCATTAAGGGAAAGGGTCCACGCCATGCGGGCCTGTCCCGCGTAGCTACCTATAAATGCCCTTTCCGCTAGCCGTATCGCTCGCTCCTCAGTCCGCCATGTCCCTGCAGAGAAGCTTAGCTAGTAGCACCCCAGTCATGGCTAGCAGCTCCAAAACTCCCACGTATTACACCCGCACCTATGCCGTCAACCACCCTGGTTTTCCACCCCTTCTTGTCGAGATGCTCACCAAAGCATTTGGCGGTAAGACTAGCCTTGATTACCTGGTGTTCCAATCAACACCCGTCCCTCACCTTCATCGCTTTGTTGCAAGAGTGCACATCAGCCTAGGTCCTGCAGCAGATGTCCAGCCTTTGGTTTTACAGGGTAGAGCCATGCCTACCTATGGTTTAGCCATTCAAGCCGCTGCTGTGGAGGCTATCCTACACCTCTGAACCAACTTCCCGCATGTAGCAACAAGGCAGGAGTTCTGCTTTTTCCCCACTGTGTCAAACGCAGTAATGCAACCTCTTTTGTAAGCCAAGGATATGATCCTGCAATCGCTCTCCTGGTACAATACATCACTGCCCAGGGGATGTTGATTTCAATGCTGCTTGCCGAGTTTAGAGCCATGGACAATAATGTGGTATGAGTCGTCAAGGAAGCTTACCATGAGGCTCGTAAGTTCGCATCTCAAGCTGTTGGCCCAACGCCATCCGAACCAGTGCTATCCTCTCAACCTGTGTTATGGCCCAAGCCAAACATCATCACCCTCGACAAGTCTCTTCTCTGGATCCACCAGCAGCATTTTCCTGGAGCAATTTCAGCCCCACTGCCCCAACCCATAGAAGTGTCAGACAATGAAGATGGAGATTGGCTTAGTCTTCGTCCTCCCGGAGAGCCCCAGCAAGGCCAGTCTTCTGCATGACCTCAGTCATGCAGTCAGTGGTTCCTGCTAGTCGATCGGTCTATCGGTTCATCCCCGATATGAGGATGGAACCATGTATCCCACAACGAGTAGTTTCGATTAGCGCGTAGCGCGTTTGTGCTTTGATGTATGCTGGTACTGTTGTAACCCGTATGCTGTTCTATTTGCTTGCTTGCTCTTGTTTGTGTATTTGTTTTTTTGTTTGTCTCTCCGTCAAACAGTAATGTTTGACAATGTTGGCAATGTGTGCTAATAAGATTTTAATCAGTAGAACACATACACTAAAAACAACATTGACTCGTTCCGAGTCTCTCATAAAATGCACGCTGGTGTAGGTATATGTATACTAGGAGTACATATACCCACTAGCATTAAAACACCTTAGTGTGATTTTTCTGGTGTGTTTTTCTGTTGCATGTTTATTGCATCTGTCTGTTTGTTTAGATTTTACTGCATACTGCATGCATACTCGGTTCACCCACGAATACAATTAAGCAGTACTCGGGGGAATGCAAAGTCACATATCCCTCTCTATCTGTGCATACCTCGTGTGCCAGATTTTCCAAACCCAGAAGCTCGAAGAGGCCATTTTCATCTAGCCATTTCTCGTCCCCGATTCTTTTTCGTGGACCCAATTGTGTTTCCAGAGAAACACTGCCAGCTTTATTTCTCGCGATCCATTACAACTCCCCGATACAGATTTCAACTCCGATTCTACCTCGACACCTACATTTCATGGAGCAATCTGTGAAATTTTTCCCGTGTCCTAAACTGATTCTCGAGCTTGCGTAGCCACCTCACCCGCATCTGAACCCATCATCCACACCATCACTGCCTTGCGTGGCGCCGCAAGCCGCCACCACCGCTCCACCGCAACACGTGATTACTCCGCTGGCATGAAGCGACGGAGAATCAAGCATGGCGGAGGACCACCCCGTGCACCATCTTCTTCCACACCTCGAGCCACCAGCTATGTGTTGTCTCGAGCCCGCTCGTTCCTGATGAGTATCACTAGGAGGATCGATGAGCTGATCAGCGTGCCCACCAGTGCCGCGAGGAACAACCGTAACGCCACCAAGAACACCTCCTCGCCGAAGGAGCTCGGCTCGATCTCGCCCAAACTAAAGAGGTAGTAGAGTGGAATTGTGTTTGTGTGTTGGAAGCAAGCCACACTTCCATTTTTATAGCCCAAACCAGGTGTACGGTGAGCGGAGTCCAGGAAACTCGCTCGTTGCCTGATCACCGGCGTCCAGGAGGCGAATCCGCGAGCAGTGCCGACAAGGTGCTGGCCCGCGACATGAGTGCTCGCTGCACCGACGCCGTGCACGCCGCGCACTATGTCACTAGGGTCCTCATCACCTTAGGAGCTAGATGCACGCTGCTTGACAGCTAGCCGGAGGTAGAAGAAGGAGGCTACCAGTGGGCCCTGGACCCACGTGTCAGCAGGTGAGTCCACTATTCACTGGGTGCATCTAGCAATTTTTCGGGAGTTTGATCTCGAGTGCCCATAGCCATGGATTTAACCATGTTTGCCCATATCTCTCCCTGGGTGTACCAATTATCGGTGCCCCAACTCGTTCCAATTTGACCAAAGGGTTAAAATTAACCCAGTGGTTTTTCTCCAGAGTGGTTATCTTTTCTTTGTGCTGTAACCCTAGGAATCTCGAGGACGAGATTCTTTTTAAGAGTGGAAGGTTTGTAACAGCCCCAAAATTGGGTTACCAATTTTTGTGTTGTTATTCCTTCCTGGCACTCATTTTCCAAATCTTTCTCCTGAGTTTGTTGGATGACTTTGAGATTCTTGTCATTTCCAACCTTTCAAAACTTGCTCATGTCTTTTTCAGTTGGCAAGACCTCAGTTGCAGCATCTGAAACCCTCTCAAACCCTAATTCCAAATTTTGGAATTTGAATGTGCCCTTTGTGATTACAAAGGAGCCATCATTGTCCTTGATTTGTTGATCATCCCATCTTCTCCTGGAGACCTCCTATCCTTTTCAACCTTGGATATGCAAAAATATTGCAAAGTCCCATGTAATATTGACTATGGTTTATTCCTTGTCTTGCCGTTCTAAGGAATAAAATCAAAAGGCATAGCTAGCCATCTCCTAAATTCATGTGAATTGGTGTAGTTGATAATTATGCCTAATGCAAGCTCTGGCAGTTATATTGGCCATAATTAAATAAGGAAAATGTCTTTTCTTATTTTATGCCAATATTCCAATTCTGCCATTTTCTAAAGGAACTACTATTTTTATAGCTGGGAATATTATCACATAAATTGTGGAGCTTGTCCTTGCTATATAATCACTAGTTCCATCATTATCTCATGTTCATCAGTTCAAAGACTGAGCACATGATCCAATGCAAGTTTCTACCTTCTTTGAAATTTTGCAAAGGAAGTGCTTTATTCCTAATTCCATTTGAGCTGCAAATTGGTAGGGTGATTAATATTGATAAATAACCCATGGATACCAAAGATGAGCTCAATCCAATCATCCTAGCTCCCCGTGCAATTTTTTAAAATTTCTGACCAGATTGTCACTTTGTGAAGGAAGTACCTTCAAAGACTTTCCAAATGGGATGAAACTCTGACATCCTCTCAAGTATCCCAAATCATTAGCCTTCACCCAAATTCAGGTCATTTCATTGAGCTTGAGCACAGGAGCGATTCTTGTTTTCTGTCCAAATTTTCAGTTTGTGAAGTAAGTATATTTTATCTTGCTCCATTATGACTGAAAATAATTCCAGGCCTTCTCCTATCCATATAACCCACATACCCAAGAGATTGGCTCATTTCATGTAGCCAATATTTTCCAACGATTTTCCCAAGTTTCTGGTCCAAAGTGATGCTTGTGAAGAAAGTACCAATTTGGTGAGTCCATTTGGTGTGATCTTTTTACAACATCTACTTATGACCAAATCATTAGGATTTGCCAAGTTATAGCTCAATCCAACAATCCTAGTGAGTGCTTCATGATCATTTGGTTTCTGGACACATTTTAGTAGTTGTTAAGCAACTATGCTAAATATTTGTCCTAATGCCCTCAAAACCCCCAGGACTGTAGTCCTTGCTATCCTAAGCCTCCTAGACAACAAGTTTACCATTTCACCTCTCTGGTTTTATCTCCAGAATGTTGCCAAGTTTGCAACAGAAACCTTGTGGAGCTTGTTTAATCAGAGCCCTTTGTCTCTGCCTGTCTCTTTACCGTAGTAACACTCTATCTTCGAAGGACTACGCGGTAGACATAATTTAACCTCAGTAAAATCTCCAGAGAGCGATGTGCCAGTGGAGACCACAAGGGCAGCCAGCCAAAACGGTGGTCTAGCCACTGTTGGCCTCGGCATCATTGCTCCAGCTGGTTTTGGCTCATCCCCGCATGTCCAGTAGCTCTGCATCGTCGTCGTCGTTCGCCTGGACCCGGCTCCCCCTCCGTTTTCTTCTCCGATGAGGCGTGCCAAAGGTCGATAGTAAGCGCCCGTGTGCATCGTCGCCTTCCTCGCCCCTGTCCTCTTCCTCCGTTCGTCTCCGAGCGCCCCTCGTCTCCGTGAGCCTCTGCTGCTCGGCTGCATCCTCTTCGTCGCCTTCCTGTCCCTGCCCGTGAGCTTTGGTCGTGCCTGCTAACGCTGCGCCATCACCGACGTGCGGACACGTTGCCCGCTGCGTGCCACCTCCTCCTCATAGTCCCAAGCTCTCCCCGAGGCTATTTATAGCGCCCCCGAGCTCTCTCAGTCACCCATCCCTCCCAGCAGCTCTCTTCCCCTCACCTCGGAGCCTCTCCATCTCTTCCCATCGCCATGGTCACCGTCTCGATATTCTCTGGTTCCGGCGACCAGGGCCTCCCCTCGCCGTTCGTCCACCACCAATGCCTCCCCCAAGGTCTGGCGACCCTCCCCATAGCCTCAGCCCCTTGCCTCCCCCACCGGAACCCCTACCACACCGACGACCGAAGCCCTTCGCCGTCGTCCTCCATTCTCAAGGACGTCGTTGCTTCCCTCATTTTTGGAGTCCATGGAGTGGGGGAACAGATGCGCCAATCCGTCGTGAGCACGCCGGTGGCCGGAGCCTCGCCGGAGGTGGCCCGTGTCGCCGTGGCTCGTCGCCGGAGCACGACCGTTCTCTGCCCGTAGGCGCACGTCAGGGAGAAGAAAGGGAGCGGCCGGCTGGCGCGTTGACCTGGCCAGGCTGGCCAGGCAGGCCTCGCGGCCCCACCTATCAGCGGCCCTAGCGCCCGGCCCAGTCTCTGCCCCTTTGACCTGGTCCACGCCACGTCACTTTAGTGGAGGTGCCCCTCCGCGAGCCGTTTTCCTAATTCAAAGGCGTATTTCAGAAAATACGCGTCTGTTTGAAACTGCCAGGGACCTGTTTGTATAAGCATTTTTATAGATTAGTCCCTGAGTTTTAAGCGCCCGTATATTTTTACCCGTACCTCTGATTGAGGTAAATTCAACGCCCACGTCTTCGTCTCGTCGAGCCTGTTCTGATGAGATCATTTTCACTATGGTTTGACACTGTGAAAATGACCACTTTTCCCTTGTCCGTAAACAGCCCCCTCCAAGAGAGAACAGTTTCCGGAAAATTTCTCCGTAGACGTTTCTCACTTCTTCTCGGAGTATTTATCGACCCCCAGGCAAGCCAACCTCTTATCATGAGCCCCGAACTTGCATGTGGACTTTGCTTGCACCTTGTATGTGTGTAGTTGCAGTTGTTGCTTATTGTTTTTATCTGCAGTTATTCCGTTATGCTTACCATGCATGCCTGTGCTTTTATGCTATCTCTTGCCATACTAGTTAGAATGTTGATCTTGATAATGCCATGTCACTACTCTACCTTATTTTCATGTCATCGTTGTAAAATGCTATGATAGACCATGGATAAGTTAGTACTTGGTATTGTTATGTTCTTTATGCTGTAGTTGTTCACTTGAGAAGTTCGATATGTTATTAAAGCATTTGTATGTTGTATGCTCATGGTTGCATTCATGTTAAAATGCTTTCATGATGATTGATGATGGAGAAGATAATAATATGACTTTATAACAAAACTCCTCCGTCATCGATGGGATCGAGTCATAGTGCCGCCGAATCAAACTTTTCAAGTGCAACCACATTTGCCGGTATGGGACGGCCGTAATGCGGTCTACTGTCGTGCCTCTCGCCGGTGCCTCCAACTAGGGAAGGTTATGGGCGCGCGCTACCCTAATCAGGTAGGCGGACATAAGCCTTGTGTGCTTGTAGTTGGATTTTACACGCTTTTGTCCCCATGGGGAATCGTTTATGTTTTTCCACGATGGTGGTTTGAGGTGTCTTGGGGTAGACACGGGGCCACCCATGACTTATCCCAGAGGGGACTGAGTCAGTGTGGCCGGGAGAGCGTCATGGCAGTAGATTGGTTTTGTCGAAACGTCGTTGGTCCACCCGAATGGGATGACGAGGCCATGGGTCCTCTGGTATGGGTACAGTGTGCTACATCTGCAGAGTGTATTTAAACTATTGATAGCCGCGTCCTCGGTCATGGGCAATATTGGGTCTTGGTCAAAATGGAGGATAAACTTGAAATAATTAAGCTGATTAATGTGGTTGTGATCACCGTAAGGATCATGGGCCATCTATTGGTCGGGTTGTGATCGCCGTAAGGCTCACGGGCCATTTAGTGGTCGGGCTGTGATCGCCGTAAGGATCACGGGCCATTTATTGGTCATTTTGTGATCGCCGTAAGGATCACGAGTTTGTCTCTGTTTGTGATCAGGAAATGAGGTGATCACCGTTGGTAAAAGAGTCTGAGGGACTCAGTGCATACGTTTGATGGCATTGCATGAGTAATATGTTTGCATTTAAAGAACCATGGTAGAACATGAGATGGTTGCATACAGTTAACATGCTATGTCTGTATTTGATATGATTGATAGTTTATTTTCAGCATAGTTTCATGAGGCCACGCCATGCTTTGATTGATATGATTGAGATGATATGCTATGTTTTGTTGTTGCCATGTTAGAGATAAATTTGCTATGCCATGTTGTTTCCATGCTAGTGGATGCCATGATGTTAGTTTGATTCATGTCTTCAGTTGATATTATGCCATGCTTAGTTTCTGATATGAGCTAGATTGTTGCAGACGCTTGGCTCCTGCTTTGTCTTCTGCTTGTTTGGATGCTATGTATTTGGTTGTCTTGCCAGTACATTCAATGTACTGACCTGGCGTGTCATGCCAGTTTTGTAGGTCGTTCACTTGTTCCATCGTGCTAGGCCATAATCTTGCCAGTCCTGTGAGTTGTGGAGCCCAGCCGGAGTGATATGCTGCCAAGACTTCTGCCACCATTTTAATTGACTTCCGTTGCCATGTAAATAGCTTCAGGGCTATGCCAGAAGATTATATTCATCACTGATGTAATCATATACACATGTATTTGATGAATATTCTTGTACCTGGAATGCTGGATCATGGACCTGTCGTGCGTCAGGTGTTATCCTGGGCTGACGTGCGAAGGTCCCCTGCTCCATGCGAATCAAAGTGCCACAACGGATTTTGACGATGCCTTGTTTAAAGTGAATGCAGCTGTCTCTAATGCATAACCCCAAAACGATAGTGGTAAATCGGTAAGACACATCATAGATCGCACCATATCTAATAAAGTGCAGTTACGACGTTCGGACACACCATTACGCTGTGGTGTTCCAGGTGGCTTGAGCTATGAAACTATACCACATTGTTTTGAATAAAGGTCAAACTCGTAACCCAAATATTCTCCTCCAGGATCAGATTGTGGAAACTTTATTTTCTTTTTACAATGATTCTCCACTTGACTCTGAAATTCTTTGAACTTTTCAAATGTAACAAACTTGTGTTTCATTAAGTAGATATACCCATATCTGCTCAAATCTTCTATGAAGGTCAGAAAATAATGATACCGCCACGAGCCGCAACACTCATTGGACCGCATACATAAGTATGTATTATTTCCAATAAGTCACTAGCTCGTTCCATTGTTCCGGAGAACGGAGTTTTAGTCATCTTGCCCATAAGGCACGGTTCGCAAGTATCAAATGATTCATAATCAAGTGATTCCAAAAGTCCATCTTTATGGAGTTTATTCATGTGCTTTACACCGATATGACCCAAACTGCAGTGCCACAAATAAGTTGCACTATCATTATCAACTTTGCATCTTTTGGCATCAATATTATGAATATATGTATCACCACGATCAAGATTCAACAGAAATAGACCACTCTTCAATGGTGCATGACCATAAAAGATATTACTGATATAAATAGGACAACCATTATTCTCTAATTTAAATGAATAACCATCTCACACTAAACAAGATCCAGATATAATGTTCATGCTCAACGCTGGCACCAAATAACAATTATTCAGGTCTGAAACTAATCCCGAAGGTAGATGTAGAGGTTTGCGTGCCGACGGTGATCACATCGACCTTGGAAACATTCCAGATGTGCATCGTCACCTTGTCCATAGCCAACCTTCATTTGATCCGTAGTCCCTGATTCAAGTTACAAATATGAGCAACCGAACCGGTATGAAATACCCATGCACTACTACGAGAATTAGGACGGTACACATCAATAACATGTATATCAAATATACCTTTGTTCACTTTGCCATCCTTCTTATCCGCCAAATACTTGGGGCAGTTCTGCTTCCAGTGACCAGTCCCTTTGTAGTAGAAGCACTCAGTTTCAAGCTTGGGTCCAGCTTTGGGTTTCTTCCCAGGAGTGATAACTTGCTTGTCATTCTTCTTGAGATTCCCCTTCTTATCCTTGCCTTTCTTCTTGAATCTAGTGGTTTTGTTAACCATCAACACTTGATGCCCTTCTTTATTTCTACCTCCGCAGCCCTTAGCATTGCGAAGAGCTCCTGAATAGTTGTTTCCATCCCTTGCATATTGTAGTTCGTCACGAAGCCTTTGTAGCTTAGTGGTAGTGATTCAAGAACTCTGTCAGTGATGCAATCATCTTGAAGATTAACTCCCAGCTGAGTCAAGTGATTATGGTACCTAGACATTCTGAGTATGTGCTCACTAACAGAACCGTTCTCCTCCACCTTGCATCTATAGAACTTGTTGGAGACTTCATATCTCTCAACTCAGGCATTTGCTTGAAATATTAAATTCAACTCCTCGAACATCTCATATGGTCCATGACATTCAAAACGTCTTTAAAGTCCCAATTCTAAGCCGTAAAGCATGGCACATTGAACTAACAAGTAGTCATCAACACGCGACTGCCAGACATTCACAATGTCTGCAGTTGCTGGGGCAGGTGGTAGTCCTAGCGGTCCATCAACGACATAATTCTTCCCTGTAGCAATGAGGATAATCCTCAAGTTACGGACCCAGTCCATGTAGTTTCTACCATCATCTTTTAACTTTGCTTTCTCTAGGAATGCATTAAAATTCAAGGGAACAGTAGCACGGGCCATTGATCTACAACATAGATATGCAAAAACCTATCAGGACTAAGTTTATGATAAATTAAGTTCAATTAATCACATTACTTAAGAACTCCCACTTAGATAGACATCCTTAAGTCATCTAAATGTTACGTGATCCAAATCAACTAAACCATGTCCGATCATCACGTGAGATGAAGTAGTCATCAATGGTGAACATCTATATGTTGATCATATCCAGTATATGATTCACATTCGACCATTCGGTCTCCAGTGTTCCGAGGCCATATCTGTATATGCTAGGCTCGTCAAGTTTAACCCGAGTATTTCGCACGTGCAAAACTGGCTTGCACCCGTTGTATTTGAACGTAGAGCTTATCATACCCGATCATCACGTGGTGTATCAGCACGAAAAACTTTCACAACGGTGCATACTCGGGGAGAACACTTGTACCTTGAAATTTTAGTAAGGGATCATCTTATAATGCTACCGCCGTACTAAGCAAAATAAGATGTATAAAGATAAACATCACATGCAATCAAAATATGTGACATGATATGGCCATCATCATCTTGTGCTTTTGATCTCCATCACCAAAGCAACGTCATGATCTCCATCGTCACCGGCTTGACACCTTGATCTCCATCGTAGCGTCGTGGTCGTCTCGCCAATTGTTGCTTCTATGACTATCGCTACCGCTTAGTGATAAAGTAAAGCAATGACATGGCGTTTGTATTTCATACAATAAAGTGACAACCATATGGCTGTTGCTAGTTGTCGATAACTTCTACAAAACATGATATCTCATACAACAACTTTATATCACATCATGTCTTGATCATATCACATCACAACATGCCCTACAAAAACAAATTAGGCATCCTCTACTTTGTTGTTGCAAGTTTTACGTGGCTGCAACGGGCTACTAGCATGAACCGTCCTTACCTACGGCACAAAACCACAACATTGATTTATCAAGTTTGCTATTTGAACCTTCAACAAGGACCAGCCATAGTCAAATTTGATTCAACTAAAGTTGGAGAAACACACACCCGCCAGCCACCTTTATGAAAAACTAGTTGCATGTCTGTTGGTGGAGCCGGTCTCATGAACGTGGTCATGTAAGGTTGGTCCGGGCCGCTTCATCCAACAATACCGCCGAATCAAAATATTACGTTGGTGGTAAACAGTTTAACTATGACCGCCCACAACTCTTTGTGTTATACTCGTGCATATCATCTACGCATAGACCTGGCTCGGATGCCACTGTTGGGCAAATGTAGCATGCAATTTCAAAAAAAATCCTACACTCACGCAAGATCTATCTAGGAGATGCATAGCAACAAGAGGGGGAGAGTGTGTGCACGTACCCTCATAGACCGAAAGCGGAAGCGTTAGCTTAATGCGGTTGATGTACTCGAAAGTCTTCTCAATTCAATAGATCAAGTATCGAACATACGGCACCACCGAGTTCTGCACACATTCAGCGCGATGACATCCCTCGAGCTCTTGATCTAGCAGAGGGTCTAGGGAGTAGATAAGTTCCGTCAGCACGATTACAGTGATGGTGATGTGATCTACACAGGGCTTCGCCTAAGCACTATGACAATATGGCCGGAGGAGTAAACGGTGGAGGGGGCACCGCACACGGCTAAGACAATTGATGTGCCTTGAGGTGCCCCGCCTCCCCCGCCCCCGTGTATAAAGGAGGAGAGGGGAGGAGGGCCGGCCTAGGGTGCGCCCAACTGGGGGGAGTCCTACTAGGACTCCTAGTCCTAGTCGGCTGCCCCCCTCCCCTAGTCCAATTTGGACTCCCCATGGTGGGGGCGCGCACCAGCTCCTTGTGCCCATTGTTGGCTCTCCCCTATGGCCCGCGCGGCTCATTACTTCCCCCGGTGGGTTCCGGTAACCCCTCGGTACTTCGATAAATTCCCGAAACACTCAAGAACCATTCCGGTGTCTGAATACCAACTTCCAATATATCAATCTTTACCTCTCGACCATTCCAAGACTCCTCGCCATGTCCATGATCTAATCTAGGACTCCGAACAACCTTCGGTCACCAAAACACATAACTCATATAATACATATCGTCATCGAACGTTAAGTGTGCGGACCCTACGGGTTCGAGAACTATGTAGACATGACCGAGACACCTCTCCGGTCAATAACCAATAGAGGAACCTGGATGCTCATATTCGTTCCCACATATTCTATGAAGATCTTTATCGGTCGAACCGCAATGTCAACATACGTTATTGCCATTGTCATCGGTATGTTACTTGCACAAGATTCGATCATTGGTATCGTCATACCTAGTTCAATCTCGTTACCGGCAAGTCTCTTTACTCATTCTGTAATGCATCATCGCGCAACTCACTCATTAGTCAAATTGCTTGCAAGGCTTCATATGATGTGCATTACCGAGAGGGCCTAGAGATACCTCTCTGATATTCGGAGTGACAAATCCTAATCTCAATCTATGCCAACTGAACAAACACCTTCATACATACCTGTAGAGCATCTTTATAATCACCCAGTTATGTTGTGATGTTTGATAGCACACAAGGCATTCCTCCGGTGTCCGGGAGTTGCATAATCTCATAGTCGGAGGAATATGTATTTGACCTGAAGAAAGCAGTAGCACTGAAACTGAACAATCATTATGCTAAGCTAACGGATGGGTCTTCTCCATCACATCATTCCACTAATGATTTCATACCGTTCATCAAATGACAACTCAGGTCTACGGTTAGGAAACTTAACCATCTTTGAACAATGAGCTAGTCTAGTAGAGGCATACTAGGGACACGGTGTTTTGTCTATGTTTTCATACATGTATCAAGTTTCCGGTTAATATAATTATAGCATGAATAATAAACATTTATCATGATATAAGGAAATATAAAATAACAACTTTATTATTGCCTCTAGGGCATATTTCCTTCAAATGCCGATGAAGCACCCCATCGGAGGGAGTGGCGATGCTGGGGCTGCTAAAGCACCGGAGCATGGCGTGCAGATGGAGACAGAGGTTGCCGTCACCGCCGGCAAGTTATCGCTGCATCCTGACATCGTCGACGGCATTGAGCTTCCACAGCCAGAGTAGGAGTTCCACACCGACTCTGGTGACAACTCGGGCGACGACTCTGATGGCCACTCCAGCGACAACTCCGACGACGGCACACAACTGGTTAGTTATCTATACCCATATGTGTGTCATAGATCCTATGGTTTCTCTGGTTAATCCTGCATCCCCCTTTTTGGAATAGAAATCCTATGGTTATGTTCTCCCAATCCATGAAATCTGAGTAAGTTTCGTTAGATCCGTGTAGTGTATTGATTGTTTGAATGGTACAAGTGATAAGTGATTAGCTGTTTCATCTGCGGTAATGATTTCTGCTATTATCCGACTAGGGTTAGTGTTCGTGCTAATAAATCCTAGCCATAACTTGACAATTGATTTTGAATGACCTACATATGTTTGTGCCATTATTTTCTTCAAGATTGGTCTGTACATAGACAAATGTGCTTAAAACTCGAACCATAATCTCTAGATATGTATAAATAAATAGCCATAAATTCCTAATCCTACTTCATGGCATGTAATCATTCCTTTGATGCCAATTTTTGGAAGCTGCCAAATGTTCGCTAGAGATTAGTTTGTAACATTAATTTGACGCCACATTTTTTTACTATTTGTATAGGCGTTGTCTGATGATGTGGACAGCGAGGATGAAGATGTCTAGAGGAGGTACAAGAGGCAAATCCCGAGGGAGCTTTATGCAGGAATACATAATAGGCATATTAGGACTTGTAACGACGGCTATGGATGCCCAATCTACAACCACAAGCTTGATGACGTGTATCAAAGTGTTCTGGTGCATGCAAGAGGACGGGCCGTTGGCTCCTTCAAGCATAAGTATTCTTGTAGGGTGGTGCACGACGCGTACGACGAGTACCCGGAGAAGCTTCAGGATTGTGACGGCATGTGAGATGATATGAGGGATAGAACTATGAACGCTCGAGCATGCTTAATGACGGTTGAACTATGCTTGTGTATGTGTACGCTTATTATCTATGTCTGAGTATGTTTAATCTATGTTTACTTATGTCTAACTGTGGGATATGGATGCAATCAGTTCGGTTGATGGAATCTACCTCCGTCCTCTTTTATTGGTCCCCTTTGTAATTCGTGTAAATGTTGACCAAAGATTTAACTCACAAAATGTTAGTGTAGGTCAGCATAAATTAAATCGTTGGATGCGTATTTGAACATAGTGTTCAATGATATAATTTTTTATGACATGCATAAACATTTCTTAGTTAAACATTTGGTCGAAATTTGGTACAAATTACAAAGAAATTTGGTACAAAATAGGAATCGTGTGCAATGACTATCATTTTTCCCGTTGCTTGAATCACACAAGGTTCCCAAAACTGGAACCATGTGCAATGACTTTCCTTTTGCATGTTGCGTAAATCACACACGGTTGGCTCTAGCAAACCTTCGCCTCCGAAATTCTTTGTGGGACAAAAAACCCTCACCAGCCAATTCAAAAAACAAAAAAGAAAACCCTCGCCATCCCCACGTCACAATAACCATCACCCCCTCCCGCCTCCCCCTCCGATCCCCATTCACACCTACACAAGATCCTATGCATCTATGCATGGCACCGCCTATCGCGGCGGTAACCACTTAGCTCGACGCATGCCGCCGCCGCCAGGCTGCCGACAAATGATACGTCCCCATCGTATCTACTTTTCCAAACACTTTTGCCCTTGTTTTGGACTCTAACTTGCATTATTTGAATGAAACTAACCCTGAGTGACGCTGTTTTCAGCAGAATTGCCATGGTGTTATTTTTGTGCAGAAATAAAAGTTCTCGGAATGACCTGAAACTTCACGGAGAATATTTTTGGAATTCATAAAAAATACTGGCGAATGAATCAAGACCGGGGGGTCCACACCCTGTCAACAAGGGTGGGGGCACGCTTGCCCTCCCTGGGCATGCCCCCTGTCTCGTGGCCCCCCTGAGGCTCCACTGACCTGAACTCCAACTCCATATACCCTAGTAGAAAAGGGGGAAATGGTCCAGGCCGGTCCAGCCCATTACTCCCGGTTCAATCCAGAACCGGGACCAATGGGGGCATTGGACCCGGTTCTTGAGCCCAGGGGGGCGGCCGGGCCACGTGGGCCATTGGTCCCAGTTCGTCTGGACCTTTTGGTCCCGGTTGGCAGGACGAACCGGGACCAATGTGCCTTGCTCCTGGCCCACCACTATTGGTCCCGGTTCGTGGCACGAACCGGGACCAAAGGCTTCCCTTTAGTCCCGGTTCATGCCACGAACTGGGAACAATTAATTGCCTATATATACCCCGCAAGCAGAGCACTCTCACTACTCTGTTTTTCATGGCCGGCGAGGAGAGAGCTTTGTGTTGCTCTAGCTCACCTCCTATGCACACGAGGTGTTCGATGGAATGCCCGAGCCACACTACTTAAGCTTTCTCCACTCCAAGCTCCACCTCCAAGCTCCATTTTTCTCAATATTTGTCTAGGTTTAGCGGTCTGTCACGTCCCGTCCCCGTCTTCACCGCCGTCGATCGCCCGCGTCGCCGGCACCACCGTGGTGAGCCTCTTGTTCTTATCTTCTTTCTGAAAGGAAAAAAACTCTTACTTGTATGTTTATATAGATACTTGTATAATTTTCTTACTTTTATTATTGCATCTTATATAGTGCGATGGTTTTGGTATCCGCCCCCGTCGGCCCTCGTCATGTCTATGATTCAGATGTGGTATATATTATCTTTTCATAACTATTGGTTCATTTATTGTTTATGACAATTATGCCGACCAACGTGACATAGATTTTATTTATCTAGGAGGTTGTTGAACCGGAAATCCCAACCGACCCTATTGTCGAGAGGTTAAATTTAGTTGAAGAAGAAAACAATTTGTTGAAGGAAAAAATTAGAAAAATTGAGGAGGACAAGATGATATTGGAGTTGCATGTTGCGGATGTCGTCGATGATCACAAGATCAAGATGGATGCAATGCGCTTGAAGATTAGAAAGATTAGAAAATATGCCATTCATACCGAGGCTTGGTATCATTATGCCGTTTGATCAGTTGTTACATTGGTTGCGATTATGATCGCATTTGTTTTCGCATTGAAATGTTTTACATAGTTTCAGTGTATGGTTTAATTAATTTAGATGCTCTGCAGAGCTTTATGTTGTTAGATGAGAACTATGTATGTTCTTTGGTTTTAATGTGATGATGAACTTCTATTAATTTGGTCACTTAATTATATAATGCACGCAGATGAACCGACAATGGATGTACGGTTGAAGACACACCTCCGAGTACATTAAGGGCGTGCATGATTTTCTCGAAGTGGTTGAGGCAAACAAGCAGAATGGTTTTATGTGTTGTCCATGCCCTGTATGTGGGAATACGAAGTCTTACTCTGACCGGAAAATCCTCCACACCCACCTGCTTTACAAGGGTTTCATGCCACACTGTAATGTTTGGACGAGGCACGGAGAAATAGGGGTTATGATGGAAGATGGCGAAGAAGAAGATTACGATGACAACTATGTGCCCCCTGAATACGGTGATGCTCCTGAAGATCAAGAGGAACCAGATGATGTGCATGATGATGCTGCAACGGGCGAAGCTGCTGAAGATCAAGAGGAACCAAACGATGTGCCCAATGATGATGATCTCCGCCGGGTCATTGTCGATGCAAGGACGCAATGCGAAAGTCAAAAGGAGAAGCTGAAGCTCGATCGCATGCTAGAGGACCACAAAAAAGGGTTGTACCCCAATTGCGAAGATGGCAACACAAAGCTAGGTACCGTACTGGAATTGATGCAGTGGAAGGCAGAGAATGCTGTGCCTGACAAAGGATTCGAGAAGCTACTTAAAATATTGAAGAAGAAGCTTCCAAAGGATAACGAATTGCCCGACAGTATATACGCAGCAAAGAAGGCCGTAGGCCCTCTGGGATTGGAGGTACAGAAGATACATGCATGCCCTAATGACTGCATCCTCTACCGCGGTGCGTACAAGGATCTAAACGCATGCCCGGTATGCGGTGCATTACGGTATAAGATCAGACGAGATGACCCTGGTGATGTTGACGACGAGCCCCCCAGGAAGAGGGTTCCTGCGAAGGTGATGTGGTATGCTCCTATAATACGTATTTCCTATGGTCATCGGAAGAAGCCCGCCATGCGTACCGGTGATCACATACTTGCTATGGTCAATGATTTACACGTAATCTTTGGAAAGGGTCCCGGCGGACTAGCTGTTCCGAGTGACGCTGGGGGACACGCACCCATGTGGAAGAAGAAATCTATATTTTGGGACCTACCCTACTGGAAATACCTAGAGGTCCGCTCTTCAATCAACGTGATGCACGTGACGAAGAACCTTTGTGTGAACCTGCTAGGCTTCTTGGGCGTGTATGGGAAGACAAAAGATACAGCTGAGGCACGGGAGGACCTGCAACGTTTGCACGAAAAAGACGGCATGCCTCCAAAGCAGTATGAAGGTCCTACCAGCTATGCTCTTACCAAAGAAGAGAAGGAAATCTTCTTTGAATGCCTGCTTAGTATGAAGGTCCCGACTGGCTTCTCATCGAATATAAAAGGAATAATAAATATGGCAGAGAAAAAGTTTCAGAACCTAAAGTCTCATGACTGCCACGTGATTATGACACAACTGCTTCTGGTTGCATTGAGGGGGCTTCTACCGGAAAACGTCCGATTAGCCATTGTGAAGCTATGTGCATTCCTCAATGCAATATCTCAGAAGGTGATCGATCCAGAAATCATACCAAGGCTAAGGAGTGATGTGGTGCAATGTCTTGTCAGTTTTGAGCTGGTGTTCCCACCATCCTTCTTCAATATCATGACGCACGTCCTAGTTCATCTAGTTGACGAGATTGTCATTCTGGGCCCCGTATTTCTACACAATATGTACCCCTTTGAGAGGTTCATGGGAGTCCTAAAGAAATATGTCCGTAACCGCGCTAGGCCAAAAGGAAGCATCTCCATGGGCCATCAAACAGAGGATGTCATCGGGTTTTGTGTTGACTTCATTCCTGGCCTTAAGAAGATAGGTCTCCCTAAATCGCGGTATGAGGGGAGACTGACTAGAAAAGGCACGCTTGGAAGGGACTCAATAATATGCAGGGACGGATATTCTTGGTCTCAAGCACACTACACAGTTCTACAGAACTCTACCTTGGTGACCCTGTATGTCGATGAACACAAGAACAGTCTGTGCTCCAAACACCCGGAGCAGTGCGACGACTGGATTACATGTGAACACATCAGGACTTTCAGCAGTTGGTTGGAAGCACATATCAGAGGTGACAACAATGTTTGTGATGAGCTGTACTTGTTATCCAGGGGACCATCTTTGACTGTATTGATTTGCAAAGGATACGAGATAAATGGGAATACATTTTACACAATTGACCATGATCAAAAGAGCACCAACCAAAACAGCGGTGTCCGCTTTGATGCAACAACCGAGAGGGGAAATGACACATATTATGGTTACATAGTGGACATATGGGAACTTGACTATGGACATGATTTTAAGGTCCCTTTGTTTAAGTGCAAATGGGTCAATGTGTCAGGAGGCGGGGTACAGGTAGACCCACAGTACGGAATGACAACAGTGGATCAGAAAAATCTTGGGTACACTGACGAACCGTTCGTCCTAGCCAATGATGTGGCAAAGGTTATCTATGTGAAGGACATGTCTACCAGACCGAGAAAGAGACAAGATAAGGAAGCGCATACATCATACGATGAGCCAAAGCGCCACATAGTTCTTTCAAGAAAAAGGGACATCGTGGGAGTGGAGGACAAGACAGACATGTCTGAAGATTATGAAAAGTTTCATGAAATTCCTCCCTTTAAAGTCAAGGCTGACCCCAGCATCCTGATAAACGATGAAGATTATCCATGGTTACGGCGCAATAAGAAAATGACACAAGCGAAGAAAAAGTGAAGACTTTCTCCCGCAACTATTATGATGATACCATGCCAACTTTGTAACTGACGAGTATGATACCATTGTCCGTTTTGTACATGCACATGCTATGTGTGGGTCAATTTATGATACCATGCCAACTTTCAACTTTTTCAGAGTTCATTTGAAATGCTTTAATGTCTTATGGTTCGGCCCTCGTAATAATTAAAAATAGCAACAATAAGTATTTTGTTGTAAGTAGAAACAAAATAAAACAAAAAAAGTGGAAAGTTTATAATTTTCGTAAAACTAAAAGCAAAAAGAATTAAAAATAAAGCAAAAAACAAAATAAAATAAATAATGCACAAAACAAAACAAAAAAACTAGAATAAAAATAAAAATAGCAACAATAAGTAAAGAAAACAAAAAAACAAAAAACATGCCCCCCACTCGGGCCCCACGGCCTGAATACGACTTGAAACCCTACTATGGGCCAGGATTCAGGCCCGCAGTAGGCCCAGAAGGCCCATCAGGCAAAGCAGTCGCAAGTAGGCCCATAAGCCTGCAGTAGAGAGGAGCTCGAGAGGGGTGCGGCAGTGGGTCTTATAAACCACTGCGCGCCCCTCTCAACTAGCGAGGTGGGACTAAACTTTGGCCCCGATGCAGGCAGCACAGGGGCCTTTGGTCTCGGTTGGTGGCACCAACCGGGACTAAAGGGGGGGAATTGGTCCCGGTTGGTGCCACCAACCGGGACTAAAGGCCGCAGCTTCCCGCCCTTTGGGCTGCCGAAAAAGAGGCCTTTGGTCCCGGTTGGTAGCACCAACCGGGACTAAAGGGTGCATTAGTCCCGGTTTGTGCCACCAACTGGGACCAATGCTCCTTGTATATAAGTAGCACTTCGCAGTTTTGCAGAGTTCATCGCCACAAGTTGCCCCCCGACGACGCCGAGCACATCGACGCCGCCAGGCTGCCCCGACGCCGCCCGCCGCCCCCGCCGCCCCCGCCGCCGTCGCTCGCGCCCGTCGTCGTCGCCGGCCTCCCCGAGCCCGCGCCGGCCTCCCCGAGCCCACGCCGTCCTCCCCGAGCCCGCACCCGCTGTCGTCGCCGCCAGGCTGCCCCGTCGCCGTCGCACGCCCCCGCAAGCCGCGCCCCGAGCCCCTGCCCCGTCACCGTCGCCCCCGCACGCCGCCACCGCTGTGAGCCGCCGCGCCGCACCGACTCTGTTTTTTTTTCATTTTTATTAGTTTAATTTTTTTGTTCAATGTATATATATGTGTATGTATGTGGCTATATATATATATATGCGGCTCTGGTTTTTCATTTTTATTAGTTTAATTTTTTGTTCATATATATATATATAATGTATATGTGTATGTATGTGGCTATGTGTATGTAATGTTCAAAAATTGTTCAGAGCATGTTTTTGTTCATATATGTATTTATTGTTCATATCTATATTTATTGTTCAGAACAAGCAATACTAAAAGAATGAGAAGAAAAAGGAAAATAAGAAGAGGAAGAAAGGATAAAAAGAGGAGAGGAAGAAGAGGAGAAATAAATAAGAAGAGTAAAAAAGAAGAAAAAGAAGAGGAGAAGAAGAAAGGAATAGAGGAGAAAGAAGAAATTCTATTTTTTCTTCTTTCTCTATTCCTTTCTTCTTCTCCTCTTTTTTTTTCTTCTTCTTCCTTCTTCCTTTTTCTCTTTTCTTCCTTTTCCTTAATTATTTTCCTTTCTCGAGGGAGAAGAAGAAAAAGAAGAGGAGAAGAAGATATAACCCCCTCTAGATAACTTCGACATGAGGGGCGGTCGATATATATATATATATATACCCCCTCTCGACCGTGATAACTTATACAACTGCAGCACCCCCCTTGGCCCTCTCGCTCGACTAAAACTCTCGAGGACACCCAAACCCTAGAGAGAAAACGATGTTGTGGTCTCCTACCCCCTCCCGCCGCGCCCCTACCCGACAAATTAACTCTCTCGAGGCCACCCAAATTTATCAAGTTAAAAGAGCGTTATCATCGAGGCCACCCCAAACCCTTGAAGTGTTGTGTCGAGGCCACTAACATGATTCCTTATTGTGATTAGCTAGCTAGTTCTATGTTTGCCACTAATATATATATATATCCATCTGTACCATGTTTGAATAATAATTGACATGTTGTAAATATTTGCAGAAACTATGGAGCACTCCCGAGACGAAGAAACAGAAGCGATGTTGGGGGACATAATCGCAAATGGATCAAGTGATGATGTTGCGTCATTTCTCCTTGACACCGTTCATCAGCTAGATGAAGAAGAGGGCTATGTTTATGATGGTGGCTTCGACCCATTAATGCCGGTACAAGAGGAGGACTATGTTCATGATGGCTCCGGTGACACAATGGAGGTACAAGACGAAGGAGACCGTGCTGACTGCTCCAGTCACCGAACCGAGTCCGGCCAGGTATATATATATTAGTTAAGCCCATGCTGACTAGTTAATTGATGCATCCATTGTTTTGGTATATGTACACATATTAATTACTGTCGTCTTTCTTCCTTATAATTTCTAGCCCTCCGGATCGATCACAACTTCGGTAAGGAGACGAGGCCTGATGAAAAAGTTGAGCTCGGATGAAAAGTTTGAGATCATAGAAATCGCGCCCGACGGCGAACCGATTGAACCCATCCGGACAAGGAAGGCATTTTCTGCTCAATGCAGGGTTCTTGTTAGGGACAAGATCCCGATCAGCATCTAGCAGTGGTATAAGCCTGCTAAGGATGAAGACGCTGAGGTGTCTTATGTCAATGATATGCAGAAAGAAGATCTTTGGACTGAGCTGAAGGCAAATTTCACCCTACCGCCAGAGGAGGATCCGGAGAAGACAGTTAAAGAGCAATTAATCAAGTCTTGTGCTCTTAAGAAGATGGCAGGCCTAATGAGGAGGTGGAGGAAAGAGCTGAACCAGTTTGTCAAGGAAAAAAAGACACCAGAATTCATCAGCAAATATGAGAAGATCAAAGATCACTGGCCCGCATTTGTGGCCCACAAGACATCGGAAAAGAGTAAGAAGATTTCGGAGACAAACAAGAAAAATGCTGCGAAGAAGAAGCTTCACCATCGCACGGGGTCAGGTGGATACCTCAAAGCCCAGCCTAAGTGGTCCAAGGCTGAGCATGATCTGCTTGAAAAAGGGATCGAACCAGAGACAATGCGCTGGCCAGACCGTTGCCGGACTTGGTTCTTCGGGGCTGGCGGAACCTTGGACCCTGTAACAGGGAAGTGTCAGTGGACGGACGAGCAACTTCAAATACCAGTCAAGAACCTTCGACACTATATCGATGTAGCGCAGCGAGGGACGTTCCTTCCAAACAGGGCGAAGGACGAGCTCACAATGGCCCTTGGGAATCCCGAGCACCCTGGACGGACACGAGGCACGCCAGGCTCCATTCCGTGGAAGGTTGGTTTTCTGGACGCAGGGAGTTACAAAACCCATGAGAGGAGGAAGAAATTGGAGCAGGACCAAATGCAGGCGCTGCTTGGAAGGATAATGGGGCTAGAGGATCGAGAAGAGGAACGAGAAGCAGCAGATCGCAACAAACGACATGCTGAAGCTTCCCCCGAAGCTACCCCGCCATCTCAGCGGAGAAGCAGCGTGGCTTCCACCGAGCTGCTTCAGCCGGAGCATGTCTTGACGGCTCCTGCCAGCTATCCCGTGGATGGTATCATGGAGTCTCAAAATTGCCACATGATGGCGCGATGGATGAATTTGAAGGTCAAGGCGGCTATTGGCCAAGTTTATCCTAGTGGACCCGGCACAACTTATCACTGCCAGCCGATTCCAAAAGGATATGCTAAGGTGATGGTGGATGAAACAACGGAGGGATTTGAGGACCTCGTGCTTGACCACCCTACCGGTGAAGGGGAGACTAGGCTGGGTTCTGCTCTGAAGACTCCATGCCTATGGAAGAAGGAGCTCATCAACCTTCTGAACTGGACGCCTCCGCCTCCTCCTCCAGCTCCGGTGAGTCAGGGCACTCCACCTCCTCCACCGCCTCCTCCTCTGGCGAGTGACGATCAGGGCACACGTGGCGGCACTCCGCCTCCTTCTCCGGTGCATGGCGGCACTCCGCCTCCTTCTCCGCCTGCGCCGGCGCTCCCGAGCAGCCAGCAGCATCCTCCTTCTCCGCCTCGCCAGCAAGGGCAGAAGAGACCCGCTGCCGCCCCGGCTGCTCCGGCGCGTCGTATTCCTTCTCCTCCGCCTCGTAAGCAAGCACGAAAGAAGACAGACGCCGCAGCCGCTCCGTCTGCTCCGGCGTCTAGCAGCACAACCACAGGCGGGAGGCAATACAAATACGGTCCATCATCTCTCAAGCCTCTAGAGAAGTTACCGTACGAGAGGTCCGAGGAGGAAAACAATTCGATTGTGCAGGCCCACGTGAAGGAGTTCTTTGAAGGGGTGAAAGCAAAGAGACATCCACCTCCGGAGGAGAAGGTAGATCCGGTGAAAGCAAAGCGCACTATCGATGCCCTGAGGAAACCACCAAAGTCTCCGCCGAGAACCAACTATGAGCGCATTACTGAACAAACATATCTCCAAGCCCAGCGGTCGGGAACTACTGTCAGTGCTAAAAGGTCAAAACAATGAGCAAAGGGGAAAAAATTGCCCAGCTCAGCGAACAAGCACAACAATCGTGCCCCCCGTTCAATATGTCTAATGCTCTGGGGACGGTGGCCGGTTATGGCAATCTTGACGATTACCTGCCTGACGATGCACTTCCCGATTTCTTGAAGGTGGACGGACACAGATATGAGTACGGGAAGCCTCTCGTCAAAGATGAAAAATCTCTGACAACAATGATCCAAAGATTCCATAATTGGTACATGGAAACCTACAGAGAGTATGATGGTAAGAATTCTTTGTATCTGCATATTAAAGAGGAGCACGATCTCATTGCAAATGATCTGTTGACTGTTCCATTTGAGGAGTTCTTCGAGTTCTTCAATCAAAAGGCCCTCGATAAATTAATGGTCTTTTGCTACTGCCTGTAAGTACTATTTCTGTCATTAAGTATCTATATATAGCTCGGCTCTTTCATTGCATGCATGTATTTATAATTAATTATCCTCAATATATTATGCAGATTGAAGATCGTTGAGTGCAAAAAACAAGAAATTTATGATATTGGGTTCATTAACACAAATATCATAGATGTATTTCTGGTTAAAAAGAACGTCAAAGAGGCCGAGGACAACTTGCTACGATCGTTGATAAAAAAATCAAAACAAAGATACCATACTCTTTCCTTACAACGGCCCGTGAGTGTTACTGTCGTGTGCATATTCGGTTTCCCTTATTACTCAAGCGAGGTTATAGTAATGTAATTGATGAGTTATGCATGCGTGCGCAGGTACCACTATATTCTTCTGGAGATTAAGCTTGAGCATGGACTAGTAACCGTCTTAGACTCGAGACGGAAAGATGCCAAAACCTATGTGGACATGACTGAAATGCTCAGCAAGTAAGTTCAATCGATCATAATTATCGCACCATATCGGTAACTTTTTGTTCATTTCCTGATATCTCAAGTAATAATAATTATTTTCTTTGTCTTGCAGGGTTTGGAAATAGTTCACCGCGGAAGCTCCGGGACTGCCGAAGGAGCTGCGATATACAAACCCGAAAGTAAGTACTACTGGCTAGCTAGTTGCGCGCATCTCCGGCCCGTTGATTCTATATAGAGCTATACTTTCATCAATGCCATTTATAATGCTTCATTATCAGTTTGATTGACCTCTATTTCTCGTAAAGTGCTTGTGGCAGGAGGAAGGGAATGATTTCTGTGGATACTACGTGTGCGAGTTCATCCACACCGCGACTTTGAAAGACAAGCGGGGCTACTCTCAAAGACAATATGAAGTGCGTAAGCAATAATATTCACAATTTCATTTTATTACACCATCATTTCTGTTGAGTTTCATTCATATATATGTATTAATTAACCCCCTTCTTCAAATTAGATGTGGCAGATGCGGAATGAACTCCTAGAACCAGATCGCATGAAAGCAATTCAAGAGGAATTGGCAGGATTCTTTCTTGACCACGTCATCAGTAAAACCGGAGAATACCATGTGGAAATTGATTTCAAATGCTAGCTAGGGGTTTGTAATTATAAGAGATCTTATACATATTGTACATGTATGTAGCCAGTAGCATCGGATACATGATACGAAAACTTGTTGTTCGACCAACCTCTCGGAGAAGGAGAGGTCGATCGATCACTTCTCTCGGTATGCATGACGAACTTCTGTACTGAATGGTTCTCTCGATCACTTATGTATATATAGTATGTAGCATCCAAGCACGGACATAAGAGAGGACACTTCTCTCTATTAATTAGCTAGCTAACACAATATATGAAACACCTAATTAAATTAACCCCTCAAAACCCCCAACCTCCCCTCCTTTCAAAAAAACACAAAAACCCTAGCAACTGGAATGCTGACGCGTGGATGCATTTTGGTCCCGGTTGGTGCCACCAACCGGGACCAAAGGCTCCCTGGCTGGGGTGGGCACACAGGGCCACGTGGAGGCGCATTGGTCCTGGTTCTGGATTGAACCGGGACTAATGGGTGGAGGTATTAGTAACGACCCATTAGTCCCGGTTCATGAACCGGGACTAAAGGCCCTTACGAACCGGGACTAATTGGTGGTTTTCTACTAGTGATATTCATGTTCGGGGAGAAAAAAATTAGAGAGAAGGATTCATTGTGTTTTACGATACGGAGCCGCCGCCAAGCGCTAATCTCTCTCGGGAGGGCTGATCTGGAGTCTGTTCGGGGCTCCGGAGAGGGGAATATGTCGCCGTCGTCATCATCAAGTATCCTCCATCACCAATTTCATGATGCTCACCGCCGTGCGTGAGTAATCCCCATCGTAGGCTTGCTGGACGGTGATGGGTTGGATGAGATTTACCATGTAATCGAGTTAGTTTTGTTAGGGTTTGATCCCTAGTATCCATTATGTACTAAGATTGATGTTGCTATGACTTTGCTATGCTTAATGCTTGTCACTAGTATCCGAGTGCCATGATTTCAGATTTGAACCTATTACGTTTTCATGAATATATGTGAGTTCTTGATCCTATCTTGCAAGTCAATAGTCACCTACTATGTGTTATGATCCGACAACCCCGAAGTGGCAATAATCGGGACCACTCCCGGTGATGATCGTAGTTTGAGGAGTTCATGTATTCACTATGTTTTAATGCTTTGGTCCGGTACTCTATTAAAAGGAGGCCTTAATATCCCTTAGTTTGCAATAGGACCCCGCTGCCACGGGAGGGTAGGACAAAAGATGTCATGCAAGTTCTTTTCCATAAGCACGTAAGACTATATTCGGAATACATGCCTACGTTACGTTGATGAACTGGAGCTAGTTCTGTGTCACCCTATGTTATAACTATTGCATGAGGAATCACATCCGACATAATTATCCATCATTGATCCATTGCCTACGAGCTCTTCACATATTGATCTTTGCTTAGTTACTTTACCGTTGTCACTGTTACAATTACTACAAAACTGCTATTGTTACTTTTACCACAATTACCGTTACTTCCATACTACTTCGCTACCAAATACTTTGCTGCAGATATTAAGACTTTCACGTGTGGTTGAATTGACAACTCAACTGCTAATACTTGAGAATATTCTTTGGCTCCCCTTGTGTCGAATTGTAACATCCCAAATTTTCAATTTGGAATGTTATACACTAGATCATCATTGCATATCATATTTTATTGCTTTTGGCCAAATCCTAGAAATTCTACGCAACTAAAGGACCCTCGGAGAAAGTTGGGGATTTCGATATCTTCATATTTGAGTTTTCTCAAATGTTGAAAATAGGATCATTTGATTTTATTTATTCTATCTTCAATTATTTATATTATAAAAATATGAGAGATGGAATAAAATGAATTTCCCAAAATAAAGAAATATTGAGGATTTAATAAAAAATCAAATAAGTTTTATTTTGGAGTTTTTGCCTTTTTATTTGGATTTAGGAAAAATTGCATGTTTTTCAAAACTGCATTTTAGGGCCAAGAAAATGTTCATCTCGTTCTAAATATTTTATTTAGACGGTGAAAATTTGTTTTGGTATTTTTACATTTTTATTTATTTTTCTAGAATTTTTCTTTGTTTCGGCAGAATTGTGTTAAAAAAAATCTGCGCGCCCGACTGGGCCGAAGGCCCAGCCGAGCCAGGCCGGCCCGCGCCGCCGCTGCCGTTGAGTTCGGCCGGGGCACGCCTCCCGAGGCTGACCCCGACCCAGTCGCCCCCCGCCCCCTTCCCCAAGCCAGAGCCGCCCCCTCCATAAATAGCCGCCGCCGTCGCACCACACCGCCCCCCCGAGCCATCCCGCCGCCGCCCGATCCCCACCGCCGCCGCCGCCGTAGCCTCCGTCGCCGCCATAGCCGCCGTCGCCGCCGCCGGAGCCCCACGCCACCTCCCCTCCCCCCGCCGGAGCCGCCCCGCCCCGCCGGAGCACCTCGCCGGAGGTATAGCCTCCGTCGCCGCCGTGGTCCGGTTTTTTTCTAAAGAACCCGATCCGTTTTTTTAGAAACCCTAGTTTTCATTTTTTTAGAATAGACCCGTTTATTTTTTTTTGTTTATCTATTTAGCGAGCGTTCGCTCGTTCGTTCATTTTAATAGACAAGTTCACCGTTTAGTTCTAGCTAACGAACATTCGTTCGTTAAACTGTTCGTCAGTTTTTCTTTTTTCTCGGATTTTTCCGCAATTATTTCTGATCGTGCTTTCTGATCTGATTTTCGTTTTAGTTTATCTTTTCGCTCGTTTATCGGAATCAGGCGATTCAAGCGCCTAGAGTTTCGTCTCGAAGCCCTCTTTCCGTTTAACCCACTCAAACAAGTTTTTTCTTCTGTAAAATTTGACTTAGGTTCAGATTAGTAAACAAAGCTTGTTTCTTTCGCCGTTTGTCTTTTGTTGGTTCGTTTGATTTGATTTTTTGCAAACCGGTGTTCTTAAGTTGAACTTTCTGGTTAGTTCTCTTATTTGAGTTTCAGCCATGCATTAGATAAGTATTGATTGTATGCTTGTTTGTTTGCGATAGAGTATCCGGAGTGCGCCGCTTGCTACTTCGAATCTCTAGGTTTCGCGGATCATCAGCAAGGCAAGTAACACTTTGATAATACCTCTTTACTACCCAGTTTTATTGCATTAGATAAATCCTCAAACATTGCATGACTAGGATCTAATTAAATTGTGGGTTCTGGGAAGTAGATGAGGTAGTACCTATTACCTGTTTTATTATCAAACCCTTGGGAGTTACTTCTATGTTTGCTTATAATGCCATGCTATGCTAGTAGACGTGGATTGGGTGAGTGTATCCATGACAGATGTGAGGTTGTTAATTTAATGGTTTATTTAAGGTGGCAAATTTAACACACATCTGGGTGGATTGAGGCACCTGGGTATTCCAGTGATTGCCTGTTTTTCTTTATGGACCGCCACCCAGGCTCAAAGGGATCATGAGATTATTCATGTTAGAAACTTCCGTGTGCAGCCACAAGCTACTATGGGCTCTAGCGTAGTTCATTAAGTCGTGCGAACTCTTATAGTGGTAGACTAGCAGATGTAGGGGAAAGTAGGTGTAACTGTCTACCCGATCGTAAGGTGCTAGTGCTTCTGAAAGACTATGTCTCGGTCATCTGTCTCTCAAACACCATGTAGTGCGAGAATCCCATCGGAGGAGATCGAGTCTTATGGGGAAAAGTGAGCAAACCTCTGCAGAGTGTATAAACTAATCATGGTTACCCGTGTCCCCAGTTATGGACATCTTGAGTATCTAGTACTTGGATTATCATGTGAATCTCATCATGTTACTTTAATTAATCTTGTTGGGTTTAATGATGATGCTTAATTGGGATTGAGAGGGTGTCTACACTCTCAATGTCTAACAACCACCATGATAGTTAAATAAAATTTACAGTAGGGAAAAATTGGCTTTATGCAAAACTGTAACCTTAGAGCTTTCCACCAGCCATATATGCATGTAGTATAGCATTATTCTTTCATTACCTCTAAGTGTTACATTGCCAGTATATTCCATGTGCTGACCCGTTCCGGGCTGCAACGTTCATGTTGCAGACTTTTCAGACGATGAGTAAGGTGGCTTTAGGTCGTGGTTCTATACTCAGTGATGCCGTTGGAGTTGATAGACTCACTTATCTTCCAAGCCTTCTGCTGTTATTGTTATTAGATGGCCTTAAGACAAATTTATTGTAATAAGTTTTCTTTTGAGACATTCAATGTAATAAGTGTGTGATTGTTACTCTGTTATAAATCCTTCAAGTACTGTGTGTGTCAGCATTACTGATCCAGGGACGACACTAAAGCACAGAGATCGGACTGTTTGAGGTCTGGTCGCTACAAGATGGTATTAGAGCACACGCTGACTGTAGGACACAACCACTAAGCTAAAAGCCCTATATCACTACTCACTCTTCTCATTTCTAACTCCTCATATTTTCTATTCTTTTAGGATGGCGGATGCAAGGAACAAGTTCACGCAACCGGATGAAGATACACCCTTTGGATGTCACTTGAAGGAAGTCACTAGATACCTGAACATCGGAGTACCAAGCTTCACCGGGACCTACAACGCCACTTTACCTGAAGAGGAGCGCTGGACGATTCAAGTTGAAGTTCCAGGAAGGATGTTCATGCCCGTTACTGAGCCCATAGAGTTTTCTTTCGATGCACCAACCTGGAGTTTATGAAAGAGCATGTCAGCTCACATCACCATGCAATACGAAAAAAGACACATCCGTGACATTTTGGGCCGAATGTATTTTTTTTGTCATACATATGACACTTCTATGACGATAATTGTGAAAAAACCCGGTATCATCATAGATGTGGTGGGCTCCTACTTCTATGACAAAAAATCATGACAGAAAATGGGCTTTTCGTCCTGGCGGGCCGGAGACGCAGCTGCATGACATTCTTTGGACCGTCCATGATGGAAAAAAACCATGGTAGAAGCGAGGGGGAGGAAAATTTCGGGGAGTTGCCGGTTACGGTGGGAGGTCGGGGCCGGAGCGATGCGCATTTCTCTCGTATGTAAGCGCGTGTGTGCGAGGCGTTGGATAAATCTGAAGACGAGCGAGGCGTTGGGCTCTAACTGAACCCGAGCGATTGCACTGCAGGCTACGCGTTACTGAACCCGAGCGATCGATCGATGGCAGTTAACTGAACCCGATGGAGCGATTCCTTCACTACTGCTGCTAACTGAAGTCGATCGATGCTGCCTCTGGGATGAACAGTGAGCGTTGCGGGGGGGGGGGGGGGTTGGATGAACAGTGAGCTGTGGCATTGCCTCTGGATGAACAAGAACCCATGGTGTGGAGGGCTGGATGAACAGTAGACGGTGGAGGGGTGGCCGTGGAGGGGTGGTTGAACAGGACCCCCTGGTGTGGAGGGCTGGATGAACAGTAGACGATGGAGGGATGCCCGTGGAGGGGTGGTTGAACAGTAGCAGGTGGAGTAGCGCGCGGTGGAGGTTGGATGAAACAGGAGCCCATGGAGGCTGGAGGAGGTTGACGGTAGCCCATGGAGGCTGGAGGAGGTCGACGGTGGAGATGAAAAGTATCCCATGGAGTCCCATTTTGCGGTACGCCACACCCCTCCCCCCCCCCCGTTTCGACCGCAGCGCTCCAACACAAGTCCGTTTCATCCGTTTTGCGATACGCCACACCCCTCCCGATCAACAGGACCCCCGTTTCGACCGTAGGAGGTCTGTTTCCTCCGTTTTGCTGTACGCCACACCCCTTCCGATCAATAGGACCCCCGTTTCGACCGTAGGAGGTCCGTTTCCTCTGCTTTGCGCTACGCCAGGCCCCTCCCAATAAACAGGACCCCATTTCGAACGTGGTCGGTCGAACACAAGGCCGTTTCCTCCGTTGTGCGGTATGCTAGGCCTCGTTTCCATCATCTATTCCATCCAAGCCCTCCCGATGAACATGACCACGCATTCCATTCCGACCCAGCCGGTTGGCTCCCCATGAACACAACGACGACGCTGTTTCTTAGTTCTGACCCACCCATGTACGTATGCGTGATTGGCGTTAGAGACCCTGCCCGTATGTACGTACGTGGTCGTATTTTCTTTCTTGCACCCTCGCCGTTGTACGTACGTGTACATGCTACGTGCGCGCCTCTACTACGACACGTGCGCGCCTCTACATCCACCAGTATATATGTACATACACGTTCGCGACCAGAATGACAATGGTACGTACGCTTCAACCAGGTGAGTCCCGACTGTCAGGCACTTCCTTGCCTGCGAAGATGTAGCTGGTGGGTCCCAGCAGTCATGGGGGCGAATCATTTTGTTTTTGTTTTTTTTCCTGGATGCACTCCCTTGCGTGCGAAGATGTAGCTGGTGGGTCCCAGCAGTCAGGGGGGCGAATCGTTTTTTTTGCCCGAACGGACTTCCTTGCGTGCGAAGATGTAGCTGGTGGGTCCCAGCAGTCAGGGGGGTGAATCATTTTTTTTGCCCGGGCGCACTTCCTTGCGTGTGAAGGTGCAGCTAGTGGGTCCTAGCAGTAAGGGGGGAAACATTTTTTTTCGTGAAACACTGTGGCCCGTCCGGTGCGTCCCCGCTGTCAGGTGGAGGAACAATTATTTTCCGCGTAATAAGGAGTCACTTCTTTGCTGCGGCCGTGGACCTAGCTGTCAGCCTCTTCACATACAGTCCATGTCCGATGGAAGTCGTTCCTTGACCACATTGACCATGCCGCGCCGAGAGCACCAGGGCGGTGGACGCCGTCGAGGCATAGGAAGGGGACGACGGGTAGCTGGGGAAGACACGGTAGTGGAAGCCCGCGCGGAGAGAAGTACGACGGTTCACTGGTTTGGCTGCGGTGTGAGGCTGCCGTCGCTGCAGGGCCTGGCCAGCGGTGGGAATAGTAGGGGGCGGTGAGGCCTCCGCGGCAGCACAGCCGGCCACGGGAAGCAGGAGCATGCGGCACGACCGGCGCTGCTTTGGGCGGCTGGAGCAAGAAGACCAGAGGTTGAAGAAGCACTACGGCCGTTCGATGGACATCATACGGTCACTGGAGCTATAATCATTTATATTGACTAAGTTGACAAAGCCCTTCATCCCCGTCAACTTAGTAGGCCCACAAGTCAGCCTCCCACCAAGGTGGGTCCCAGCTAGCATGGGGGTATTTATTTTGTGGTGCGTAATAAGGAGGCACTTCCGGCGGGTCCAAGCTGACAGCACGGGGAACATTTTTTTCGCGAAATACGGTGGCCCGACGGGTCGGTCCCAGAAGTCAGGGGAAAACTTTTTTTTCGCGAATACTGGTGGCCCGTCCAGTGGGTCCCTGCTGTCAGGTGGAGGAATAATTATTTTCCGTATAACAAGGAGGCACTTCCTTATGGTTGCCGTGGACCCAGCTATCAGCCTCTTCACGTACAATATTCCTGCAATGGAGTTCGATCATTGACCACATTGACCACGCCGCGCCGAGAGCACCACGGAGGTGGACGACAGCGAGGCCTAGGAAGGGGACAACGCGGAGCCGGGGAAGACGCGGCAGTGGATGCCCACGCGGAGAGGAGTACGAGGGTTCACTGGTTTGGCTGCGCTGCCGTCACCGCAGAATAACAGGGGGTGTGGGTGAGTGGAGGGATGGCCTGGCCCGCGGTGGGAGTAGTATGGAGGCGGTGAGGCCTCCGCGGCAGCACAGTCGGCCACGGGAGGCAGGAGCAGGCAGCATGACCGGCGCTGCTTTGGGCGACTGGAGCAACAAGACCAGAGGTTGAAGAAGCACTACAGCCGTTGGATGGACATCGCATGGTCACTAGAGCTAGAATCGTTCATATTGACTAAGTTGACAAAGCCCTCCGTCCCCGTCAACTTAGTAGGCCCACAAGTCAGCTTCCCACCAAGGTGAGTCCCAGCTAGCATGAGGAGTATTCATTTTTTTGTGCGTAATAAAGAGGCACTTCCGGTGTGTCCGAGCTGACAGCGGGGGAAATGTTTTTTTCATGAAATACGGTGGCCCATCCGGTGGGTACCAGCAGTTAAGGGAGAAACATTTTTTTCGCGAAATAAGGTGGCCCGTCTGGCGGGTCCCTGCTGTTAGGTGGAGGAATAATTATTTTGCGCGGAATAAGGAGGCGCTTCCTCGCGGCCGCCGTGGACCCAGCTGTCAGCCTCTCCACGTACAGTACTCTTCCGATGGAAGTCGGTCGTTGACCACGTTGACCACACCGCGCCGAGAGCACCAGGGCGATAGACGACGGCGACGCCTAGGAAGGGGACAACGGCGACGCCTAGGAAGGGGACGACACGGAGCCGGGGAAGACGTAGTAGTGGAAGCCCGCGCGGAGAGGAGTACGAGGGTTCGCTAGTTCGGCTGCGGTGTGAGGCTGCCGTCGCTGCAGAATAACAGGGGGTGTGGGTGAGTGGAAGGATGGCCTGGCCAACGGTGGGAGTAGTATGGGGGCGGTGAGGCCTCCGCAGTAGCACAGCCGGCTACGGGAGGCAGGAGCATGTGGCATGACCGGCGCTGCTTTGGGCGGCTAGACCAAGAAGACCAGAGGTTGAAGAAGCACTACGGCCGTTGGATGGACATCGTGCGGTCACTGAAGCTAGAATCGTTTATATTGACTAAGTTAACAAAGCCCTTGGTACGCTCCAACTTAGTAGGCCCACCGGTCAGCCTCCAAAATGGTGCGCCCCAGATGTCAGGGGGAGGAATCGTTTTTTGGGCGGCCGAAACTAAGAATATCCGAGATTGAAGAAGAAGCACGACATCCGTTGGATAGACATCCAACGGCCACTGCTGCTAGAACCGTGTGTTGACTATAATAAGTTGACAAAGCCTTGCATACGCGTCAACTTATTTTTTTTAGGGGACGCGTCACTTAGTAGGCCCACAAGTGTGTGGCAGAGAACTTATAGCCCATTTGCGTTTTGTATGAATGTACAACCCATTTTTGAATTCTAATGGAATTTACAACAGCCCATTTACAGTTTGTGAAAAGTACAACCCATTTTCTAGCTAGGACAACCATTAATAATTTCAACCAATCGTTGAAGACAGAATTCAATAAAATTTCCCACATTTTGATGGGATCCGAAATATTTTTATCCTGAAATTTCTATTCTGATTAAATATAAATTTGTATTATGTAAAAATCCAAGGAAACATTGCGCGCGCAACAATGAAAATTTAAGATTTTTAAAATCCATAAATAATATTTTATAAACTAATTTCGTGTTTGGTGCATGTTTTATAGTTACTGCCTAGTTTTTATAATTATATCCCATTTATTATTTTTAAAGCCCATTTTCCTATTAAGCCTAATGCATCCCTCCTAGGAAAGATTTGCAGCACGGCGGGGCGGAGAATAACAAGTTGACCTTGCCTGGGTATTCCTCAAAAAGACGTATAGCTGGGCTAGCCATTTTCATCTTGAAAAAAGTAGTATCTGGGCTGGATATCTGGCCTGGGCTAGATGGGACACATCCCGCCCAGTTAATACCCTGCTCTCCTCTGAACAACAACGAAATCATCGCCAAGAAAAACTTTGCAGTGCTCACGCCTCAAAAACACAAATACTGCTCGAGCTGCTTGGTCCCAGCTGTCGGCCGCACCTTGTGCAATTCTCTCGTTTATATTGACTACATAGGTTGACAATGGTGTGGGTCCGTGATGTCAGGAAACCAGGAGAAAGCCAAAAAAATATAGTTGTACATAATAAGGAGGCACTTGCGTACGTACGGCTATGGCCCTAGTGGGTCCCTAGTGTCATCTAGTCAAAATAAAGTCATCTCCTGAATCCTCATGTTCGTCGACCATGTTAACAATGCTCGGCGCCACGGCGAACGCAACAACTCGAAGGACAACGGAGAGGGCCTCGCGGGCCCTACGAAGGTCTGATACAGCGCCCGCTGCTCATTCAGGAAGCCAGGATCATCGGACACCTATGAGCACCTTCGAGAAACTGAGACGACATGAAATGGGAAGGCTGCGCCTGGGAGCTCTATTTTATTTCAAACATGTATTAACATACAAGTGTAATTTACTCGTCATCAGAAGGCCCGAGGTTTGTAAGTAAAACCGGCGGGTTACGCGTGTAATTTGAGAGACCAGTGTGTATACGACTAGTATATAGTGGAGTGGTTTTCTTAATCTCTCCATAACAATCATTTTAAATTGTGTAAATACGAAACAAAACTCTTTATTTAATGTACAGAGGGAGTACTACTCCCGATGAACTAATAATCCAGGCCCACGCGTCCTGGTCGCACTTCATGTCCTTCACGTGTGGTACACTACCCTCCCTTAAGTGAACAACCACACATGCGCCAAATTATTGGAAACGTGTGAGAGTGTGTACAAATAAAGAATTTTAATTTCAATTATTGGAAATGTTTGAGAGTATTACAAAGTTTGACTTCAATCAAATCTAATATGCGGAGTAAATAAAAATGGAGGGCTACTACGTCCATCCGGGTTTTTAGTCCACACCATTTTTTAAATCAAAGTTAATAGCTGGACAAATAAAATTACAGGGGAGCTGGAGACAAAGTTGTGAGAAGGCTTAGAAATCAATACAAAACTTATGCTCTTAGTACCAACGTCGATCCTTCTTCGAGGAAACATTTGGTTCATAGCCAATTGTGTGATAAAATTGCACCAACGTGAAAGACGACTGCGTCTCCAACGCAACCAAGGTGAACTGACGAAGGATATCATCTTTGTGCGTAACAAGAAAAGAGCACTGATGGAAGACAGCTTGTTTTTCATTGAAAATCGATCAGCTTCACCAGCCGACGCAACCATGAGGCACGACCATGAGCATCGATAGGTCATCATGGTGATGCATCATCCATTTGGCATCAAGTTTGGGTGAGGCACCTATGAAGTTCGACAAATCCTCACTGTGGTTTGTTTCTTCTCAGTAATCAAGCTCGAGGAAGGAAGAACCACGTGGCAGAGGACAGTGAGGCGGAACAACAATGGCCATCCAATTTTGTGCAGTTCCACTAAAATTGAGGAAGACATGCCCGGGTATGTAGACACGCATTGCTGTTTCCAATAATATAAAAAAGGGTTAATGAAAAGTACACCAACAAATAGAAGCATCATAATTATATCTTGATGGAACTAAACCAGGATACCCGAGAAAAAAAGCATTTCTTCATTTAACCAGTGATAGTACTACCACCATATGGACAATGAACGCACAACCACCATGTACTTTTTGTTGAAACAACATGTATACCTCCACCGAGGCATAAATCAGGACAACTTTTCAAGTGGCATTTCCTCTATAATAGTACTAGTAGGTGATGTTGGACCAGCGACGAACCCTAGCTACTATGCATGGGGAGCTGGGGAGTAGTCGCATAGAAAAATACCCGCACGCAGCGACCTGGGGAGCTGGACCAGTACAAGAAGTTATACCTCAGGTGGGCGAGATGTCGTTTAGGCGGGCGGGCAGGATCTGCCCACGCGACGGCAGCGAACAAGGGCGCGGAGGATCTTCGTCTGCGCCAGCACCGGCTCCGAGAGGACGGTGCGCATCCGCTCCCCCCATCACCGACGGCGACAATGTCAACGTTGTACCTCCTCACCTCCCACAGCAGACGGGATTCGGCCGGATCTGTGACTACCGGTGAGGAGAGAGATAGACTGGACACTGTCATATTGTTTTGATACGGAGAGGGTGAGAGAGCGAGACGCGAGAAACTCTATCAAACAAGAGGCTATAATGGAGTAAAAAATCTCTCCATAGCAGTGGTTTTAAATAGAATACGCGCCTTCCCGAAAAAAAAAACTGGCGGACAATTTTTTAAGGGTCTGTCTAGGACACATCTAGATGTGACATAGTTATGTCACATCTAAGTTAATGTCTACTCTGTTTGTGGTCTATTTTTTTGTCCTAGTTTTTTTGTTTCTTGTTGCTACATTATATACTTGTGGGAGATTAGATGTGATATCCTTAAATAACATCTAGATGTGAATTGGACAAACTGATTTTCTAACGTACCAAGAAAGAAAACTCGATCAAAAACACGCCCCCGCTTCCAGGCCGCGAGAGTCATCGCGCACACACACATAGACATAGACATGCATATCCGTGTTTACGTAAAATTCCATTTCCATCTCCATCTCGAATCATATTTGTCCAACTGGCACATTATTTACGTTGTTAATTATATACACATCAATATTAACGTACAACATCTCTTGTTTGCGCACGTCCGGACCACTGCCACGGCCGGTCCTGACCAACCCGAACCCTCTTCATCACCCGCGCGTGCTTCCCGCCCGAAACGGTCAGTGCCACATTCATGCCCGGCCAGAGCGGAAGCGACCTCTCACTGGCGCCGGCATTGAAGTGGCGCGCCGGCCAAGAGAGCATCGCCCGCGCCGCTTTCGGGTGCACGCGGCTGCTCCGCGTTCAAAGGTCGCAATAGCCGGCTACAACATGCATGTAAAAAGTTTTTGGGAGTATGTGCTACAGCTAGCTGTCCTCCCCCAACTCGTCAATCTCTTCCAGTAGTGCTAGTAGTACTCCATGGCGCGATCCATTGACAAGCAGGCGGGCAAAGTTATCGTATACTCGGTTTGCGGTGAGTGGCATGCCGAGCGACTGTGTGGGGTCGAGCCGTGGAGGAGGGTGAGACATGAACACGATAGACGTGATTTAAACATTGATTTTACCCGATGGCGCGATCCAACGAAACGAAACGTTGGTTTCTCTCCGTTTCCATTTTTTCTCCAGAAAAACGGAAACTTCCCACTCCATTTTCATCCCTATTCCAAGGTTGCCCCGTTACAATATTCCATCAAATACAAAGGAAAACTAACACGCATTCTGATGCATCTCAATGATTCACAAATCATAGCCAATATTTACTTCACAACTAGAGAAAAAAGTTGTGAGAGCGTGTACGAAAGAAAAACTATTGATGGGGTCACTACGACTTAAACCCCAAACCCTGAACATGATTTAATTCCCTGGCCAGGTAGAACCTGTTGAAGGAAAGACGGCTGGCACCCTCGGATCGTACGATGCTTTTGTGTAGTTCCACTAAAATCGACCTGAGCATCCCTGATGGCAAAGATATTGAAGAAGTGTGATTAGAATAATAGTACTGGCACTAGTTCATGAGACATAAACTCATCACAAGTAGAAGCCGGTAGAAGTAGAGCAAGATCGACATGGAGATGGAGCTACAGCAATGGAGCAAGCCGGCTCCAAAAGGAAGATGGACTACCTGGGACGTCGGGTTGTAGCTAGAAGGGCGGTTGGGACGCGACATCGGCACAAACCGCGGTGACCCCCGATTGGGACTCACAAACTGTGGGTTTTCTCCCTCACCGATGTCGACCGCGTCTACGCAGAACATTGTTCCCTTCACCCAGCTGCGGGATCAGGTCGTCATTCTATGCTTGTGAAGAGTGTAACGTTTGCAAGCAGGCTTGTAGCTTAGGCTCCTGCTAGTGTATATATAGTGGTTTTCTTTTTCTCTCCATATCAACCATTTTATATTGCGTACGTGTCATTCAAGAGTGAAATGATGGTTGCTTCTTTCGACTAACTTACTGTGTGATTTGACTGCTCCTTAGTGGCCCCTACACATACTCCCCCTACGTGTATGCAACAGTCACACGTACACATGGACGCAAAAACGCGCGCGACGCCCTAATGCATGCATGTCCAAGCACACGACGGAACACACACGGTCACGCTAAGTGCTCAACCTACACGTGCATGCACACACATACTCAGTCAGGGTGAGCTAGTGACCGTATAAACACCGGAAAATATATATATTGAGCGAAATGAGCGTATTATGAAGTCCATTGACCATATTTTTACAAATATAAAGTGACAGACAGTGTATTTATCTCGTTTGAAATTAATCCATATTAACCGGAGAGGAGGCAGTATGGACTAGCATTACTTGCGCGCGGTGGCTCGCAGGACAAGGAGAAACTTTTGACTAATGCAAGCTCTCCCTCGCTCAAGTGGTGGACGTGCAACAGTTAATTCGGTGTCAGATTGCCAGAAGCATACACTATACTACTAGTGCTACTATTGTTCGACTTCCCGAATAGGCGAACAGCCAAGCGCAAAGTTTACTAATATAGTCTATAAAGGTACGTACTATACTAGTACTTGAAACCGGATGGAAGAGCGTCTGCACTCTTATTATAATTTTAAAATGTGATAAAGCAATCTTCAACACATTTGGTTATCTTCGAGGGTTCTCGCATGTGATAATGGAAGTTGATTGCACGGAACACTCGTCACAATTCTCAGTTAATTCTGGCTCATATCCTGTTACAAATAGTAGCACTCGGTAATATTCGTGCGAACCGTGCTTGCTGGACTTTGAATGTGGCCGAGAGCTGGCTTGATGAAACACCTCGCTTCCTACTTCTTTTTTTGCGGGGTACCTCAATTCCTAGTGACCAGTGTCTTGGCTGATCGTCCTAAGAATGCTTATATATGAATAAAGCTCTCTCATTTACCCGCAAAAAGTATTGAGACATATTAACCGGAAAGGAGGGAGTATGGACTAGCACTACTATTTGGTGTGTCCCGTCAACTCGCAGAACGAGGAGAAGCTTGCAGGACAAGGTGAATCTCGTTTACGCCTTTTGACTAATGCAACCTACCCTCGGTGGACATGCATCAGTCCATTTGGTGTCGGATTGTCAGAGGTATACATCGTAGTACCCAACATGCGGAGTGCCATCATTGATCAAATTCACGAAGAGGCGAAGAGCCAAGCACAATAGTACGAGTAGTACTACTACTAGAACCGCATGGTGGAGCATTTGTACTCTTATTTACTTTTATCTCTGATAAAGTACACGTTTATTCCGGAGAAGGGCGGAAAACGGCAGCCCTACATTTAATGAATGATATCGATCAACCAACCATGCTCGAATATATCTTGGCCTCCATGCAAACCCGTCTGTGTGTTCTCGCTCCTCGTCTCTCTCAAGGAACGGCTGGTTGGCTCTTTGCCGTCAATTAAGATCGGTTTTCTCACACTCCTGTCCCACATGTCACTGATATGCCAAGCGGAGGTGCATTGACCGACTGGCCATACACATACTTGGTTTTGAACCTTCATACTACTCCTCCATCCGTCACAGTTTACAGGGCGCGCTTCATTATGATGCATTTCTCTCAATGCATTTCTCTCAGGGCGTTTGGTTTAATGCTCAATTAATTAGGGCGTGGTAACCACAATCAAGTCCACAATTTTCTCTCCATGTAACTACGGAATGGAGTAAGTACATGCATGTGTGTACCCGGGGTGGAAGCACTGCATGCATGTGTGTACGCATTATTCCCTCTACTAGTAATAGACGCCGTGCTATACCTACCAATGCTATTTTTCAGGCCGATCGCTAGTCGCCTTGGTTCCACTGATATTTTTTCTTTTTTCTGAAGCGTGTTATATAAACAGTGACGGATGGAGTAGTATGAGCGGATTCAAAGAAGAGTGTATTGATGGTTGCTTCTTCAGAGTAACTTACAGCGGGAAAGGTGGGGCTTACGATTTGACTGCTCATTACTCATTATTAATGCAGCGCAACGACTGGGCTGAGTCTCCCATGCGGTTGTGCACTACCCCCTTGGTTCTTAAATATACTCCGGAGTATATTTGTCTTTCTAGAGATTTCAACGAGTGACTACTCAAATATTTGTCTTTTTAGAGATTTCGAATGGACTGGTACATACGGATGTATATTCATATTTTAGAGTGTAGATTCTCTCATTTTTCTCCGTATGTAGTCACTTGTTGAAATCTCTAGAAAGACGAATAGAATATTTAGGAACGGAGGGAGTACACATACAAATCAAAATGAGTGAATCTACACTCTAAAATATGCCCGTTTGAAATTTGTTAAAAGACAAATATTTAGGAATGAAGGAGTATAATTTTGTGCATGGCACATGGACCCGGATGATGAAGAGGCTTCTGGCAATGCTATCAAGATTCCATCATTTGTTTACATAATTGACATACTATACAAATAATTTTCCAGCGAGACATGAAATTGTACAATGGTGTGAGCTTTCAGCTTCTATTTCGCGTGTCTTGCCATCGATGCTCTTTCGGAAACAATAAAAAACTAACTTCCTTGCTAATGCATGCCAATTATTAGCAGATCAGAGCTAATAATTACATCACAACTGAAGACAGATTTGTGAGAAGGTGTTAAATTAAAATTGATCCATGCTTTCATTGGCAGCAACGTCCCCTAGCTATGTCTAAATCAACAAGGCATGTGGGGAAAAAAAGTAGCTGTCTGGAGCATGCAACATTCCGATCATTTTGTGCAGTTCCACTAAAATAGAGTTGAGCGTCCCTGTTCCAAAGATATTAAGTGTGATTACGATAATAGAGGATTGCTGATTAAACAATAAACACATAAATAGAAGCCGATCATCTTTGCAGTCTCTTTTAAGACTAACTAGTTGGAGAAGATTAGGCTCGGAGTTGGATGATGAGGATAGAGCAAAACCAATCTCCCTTTGTGCAGTTGCACTGAAATGTAGAGACGTTGCCCATGTGATATTTTAGTACAACTGCACAAAACACTCTTAAGAAAAAAGTGATTTGTGCAGTTCACCAAAAGGTCGCAATATCAACGAGGTGAAATGGATAGCCCTGTTTGCAAAAAAGAGGTAGAAAGGAAACAATTACTGGCCAATAACAGTTGATGACACATGCGACAAAAAAAAGAAGCATATTCCTTGCCCTAAGGGAAGATAAAAACACGGTTGTGTTTGTCTAAAACAATGTGAGGACGAGAATGCAATATGGAAAGTACGCTGGACGAGCTACGTTTTGGGCAAAGAACTATGGAAGATCCACTTGCAGCGATGTGGGAAGACGGGCAGTGGAACAAGGCCGGAGGGGATACCTGGAGGTCGTCGGGATGTAACTAGGTTAGTAGTGGCGGGCGGAATCTGTGAGCAGGTGGCGTAGGCCCTGCCGCGCCGGAGCTTGGTCAGAGAGAACGGCGTGTACCGCAGATCGGGACGTGCTGCCTCGGCGCCGTCGAACGGAGAAACGATGCACTTCCTCCCTTTCCCCGGCGGACGGGATGCGGCCGAATCAATGACCAACGGTGAGAGAGAGAGAGGCCACCGCACTCCCTTTCCCACGGTGGACGGGATGCGGCCAGATCAGTGACCAACGGTGAGAGAGAGAGAGAGGCCACCGCAGCCTTGTGTGAGATACTCTGAAGAGCAACAAACCAGGCACGCAAGGCTCCATTGTATATAGTGAGCGGACTACCTTTTTCTCCATAAAAATCATTTTATATTCTGTGTACGTGCCATTGAGCGCTATAACTTTATTTAAAAATAACGTGGCAACGTGTCAAGTCGAACTTTGTTTCGTGCAGGCATGGTACACGACCTCCCTAGGTAAACAACCGCTACAGGCGTTCAAATTAGCATGTGGGATGTCATTTCGTAAACAAATGAGCTCCACCGTGTACCTGCACGGGTGTGGCTGGGAACGAAGCGCGAGTACGTGCACGGTGCACCTATTCTCTTATTGTATACGTACACCACCTACGTGGGGTTGTGTGAGAGAGATACAAACCTAGAGAGATATAGTGTGTGGGTTCTTGAGAGTTTTTTTTTGGGGGGGGGTCAATCAAAAAATGTAACATATGCAATGTGTGTGAAATAGAGTCCTGTATATAACATATATATAGAGGGGGCGATCCATGAGAAGAGAGTGGAGGTATCACCGGCTTGAGGTGTCCATAGAATCGAAAAGAGGGATGATGTGTGTGTGTGTGTGCGTGCGCGATCGATAAAGAGTGCCATCGAATTTGTGTCTGCCCACGTCAAAGATATAGAGTGGCTGGCCTACTGGAATGTGAGAGGGGACATGTGCAATTTGTCTCCGTGGCATGGATACCTACCCGCAGCGCTCGACTATCGGTGTGTGTTGGGGGAAGAGGGAGGCCCAATTAACTATAGAGGTACAATGGCTGGTATATGTGTGGAGGAGGAGAGAGGCCTACCTCATGTATTAAGGAGATCGATATGACTCATGTATTAAGGGAGATCGATCAGCATCCATGCATATGTGCATGAGAGGAATAAGGTTGGGAGAGAGACAGAGCTAGAGTGTTGGAGGGGGTGGTAGTGGAGTTCCTTCTAACAAATGGTGGGATAGGCTTGCTAGACAAACGGAGGGCACGCCCACAATATCAATAAGAGAGGAGATGGCTGCTTGTTGTCTGTGCACATGCATGTGAGAGACGGGTCAGGAGGCATGCACGAATGATAAGGGGGGACGATGTGGCTGTGGCAAGCAGACATAACTATATAGGAAGATCAATCGCCCTTTGTTAGAGAAAGGAGAGACATAACTTGTGAGGTACGTCGATCGATGGGGGGATAGTTAAAGTCGATCTACGTATATGTTGGGAGATCGATTGGTACACATGCATGTGTGTGTTAGAAGAAAATGAGGCACGAGGAGAAGGATAGAGATAGAGGGATGCATGTAGGAGGTGGTACGAGAGGCATACTATATAGAGCGGGGAGGAGTGTGCGAGTACGAGAACGATGAAAATAGTGGTTGGAGTGAGGCATGGACGGTGACAAGAGAAGAGGGAAAGCTTGTGTTTGTGCTAGGCACACCTGGCTAGAGAGGCATATCGATCGATGTGTGCTGTAAAGAAGGAGCTGGGGGCCTACACACACCATGGGTGAACGACCTAAAGTGAAAAGACAAATTTGCGCGATGGAGCTAGAGAATGCTGAGGGAGGGTGAGAGGGATGCGGGTGTGTGCATGCACAAGAGAAAGTTAGCGCTAGCTACAAAGATAAGAAGGTTGTGTGGGTGTAAAAGACGAATAGAGATCATATATACTTCATTATAAAAAGCGAATTCAGATATTTGAAGAATTTATCATAGTGTTTTCGTATGTGTGAATATATATAACAGTGATACACATGGTGTGTTTATGAACATGTTATACTACATTTAATATATTTTATCTCTACTCTTATAAAAAACAAAGTTGTTGATGATGGTGTGCCTGCCATCCTGCATTATAGGCCGTCCGATTTATATCTGGCGGATAGCAAGGAAACTATGATGGTTGAAGTTGGCAACAATCATGATTGTAGATTCTTATTGAAATAGAGAAACAAATTCAAATTTAGTTCGAATTGCAGCGGTAGTATAGTCATTTGGAATGCACTAAAATGTTGGTATGAGTAGGTTACATCCATTATACAGCAAAGCGAAAAAAATTAATCGGACATAACATGGATTCATACTCCCTCCTTCCATCTATATAGGGCGTAATGAGATTTTTAAGACCGCCTTTGACTATTGACAATATTAATAGTACATGACATGCACAATGTGAAAATTATATCATTGAAAGAACCTTTCACAAACGAAGTTAACGCTGTGCTTTGTGTAAGTTGCATTTCATATATCATTGCTCTAATATTTGGTCAAAGTTAGCATCAAAAAACGCATTAGGCCCTATATAGATGGAAGGAGGGAGTAGCTTTGAATAGCATTTGTATAGTAAAACGGGGCAAGACTCTCTCTTTGTGTGGTGTGAATAGTTTTATTTTTTCGTTTTCTTTTTGGTTGAGGGAAGTGCGAATTGATTTGGTACGTACAAGTACAATATTACTACACGTTAGGCTTGTCCCTAAAATTCAACCCGCGTTTTGTTATATCCCGAAAATTCAGATATCGTGCTCCCAAAAATGGTGCCTTCACAACCCGCGTCTTGCTATCCCGAAATTACAACGCGCGCGAAAACTCCCTCCAGCTGCCAAATCCCGACACGCGAAATCCCCCTTCTAACTCTGAGCCGAAAGGGCCGCTAGTTCAAATCAGTGGGGGGGGTACTTTTGTAACACACCCTACATTTTGGACAAGCGCGTCCATAAATCATGCTTCACCCCCTCCCATCTCCCCCTTTTCGCCATTCGAAATCCCAGGCCGCCATAACCTCTCCGCTCCAGCCGTGAAACCCCACCCTCCTCCAGCCGCCACGTCACCGCTGCCCAGCCAGAGCCTCTTCCCCGACGAGGTTGTCCACCACAACAGCTCGACGTCCCTCAACCACCTCCCCGGATGATGATCCGTCGTCCATCTCGCCATCCCGCAGGTTCAGCCGCCCCGTCCTCCACCTCCAAGGAGCTGCTCCGATGATCGCCTCGTCTATCGTGGCTGCTCCATCCCCACAGCCGCTTTAACCTGCTCCATCGGAACAGCAGCATCCTCATCGACTCCTCGGACGAAGCTGAGGCCTACTCGGCGCCACCAAAGAGGTTGTACACTCATCGCATCGCACCTTGTCCTTAACTCGACCTCCCGGCGCCGACGGTGCACCATCCCGCACCCTCATGGAGCGGCTACCTTGAAGCCGGCACCGCGGGCGACATCTCCACGGCGGCTCTCCCGCAGTGCGAGGCCCCTTCGGCGGCGGCGTCCATACCAGCCAGATTTGCCGCTGCTGCTCCGGCTCTCGCTCGCTCGCTCGTGCTGCTGCTCCGGCTCCGGCTGTCGCTCGCTTGCTCGTGCTGCTGCTGCTGCTCCGGCTATCACTCGATCGCTTGCTCTCCTAGCTGCTGCTGCTTCTCTCCCCCTCGCTCGTGCTGCTGCTCTGCTCTTATTAAGCCACACTTCAGCCGACTGAATTGACTTTTGGGTAAGTCAATTTTCAGGGGTTGGGGGGCGGGGCTCGCCGGAGTTAAGGAAGAACCACCCACAGTGGGGACGGGGGCTCGCCGGAGAGGTACCCCACTATCTATCTTAGGGTTCAGGGTGGGTGCGGGGGGGGGGGGGGCTATAGGGCTGGCCGAGGCGGTGGTGGCGAATTGTTTCGGGGCGGCAAGGCGGCGCTTGGGCCGGCGGTTCAGCCGGTGGTGGCAGGCGGCTCAGGGGTGTGCAGGTTGAAGATGAACTGCAGGCCCTCCCTAAACTACATGTCAAGTGTCTCTCTGCTACCATTGCGTTCAGTTTCGACAGTAGCATTCAAATTCCATAGTTAATTTCAGTTTCGACAGTTAAGTTCAGAGTCAACCGTTTTTACCTCATCTTTTGTAGTCAGGTGGTTTTTGGTGATTTTAATTTTACATCCATTTTTCATCATCTATTGGAGATGCTATTAGAATCCCACTTGAGATTGACGATGTCTGTCTTGTGCTGCTTCAACCTTGACGTCTTACGGATCACCGGAGCTGCTCCAATGACAGAACGATCCATCACAACAGAGCAGTGCCCTGGACACCGTCTACAGATTCCTCAGATCTTCCTCCACACCTCCGACAGCCACCTCTGCCTCAACTGCTTCAGTGACCAACCCAATGATACCGACGTCAACACGGCTACGGCAAAGAGGTTGTACACTTGTTGCGTCACTTATTACTATACATTCACGTCGATCCATTAGGGCTATTTTGGTTCAACGGAAAAATGTTGATCCACTGGTTGTTACCATCACTCTAAATTTCTGCATGCTCTCCTCACATAATCTCACCATGTTTCTTTCATATGCATGTCAAATATTGTACACAGTCATGCTGAACATGTAGAGAAAAAGAGAAGAGTTTTGCGCGGCAATACAATGTCATACAGACATTGCTCCATGGTGGGTTCAATGGCAAACCCTCCCCACCCCTCTCCAGATTGTAATCCAGAGGAAGATATCTGTTCTGAGGCGTATTCAGACGCCGCTGACCACTCCTATTTACCCCCCAAGGTGTTTGCTCTACCTTGGCATGATGATGTTACTCATATCATGCATATGTTGCCTTGCAGTGCCTACTTTTGACATCATATATGTAATCTGCTTAGTTTAGACATGTTCTGTAATGCCACCTGTTTAGTTTCTATATCATATATGGGAATTATGCAGTCTCATGTCTTTTAGCCAGCCATAATATATGTGAAATGTGCAATGCCATCCTGTTTAACCAGGCATCATATATTTGGATGATATTTTGCCCATCCTTTTCTTCATTACATTTCCATTTGTCGACAATGTTTGTACATTAAACTACTCTTCCTGTGAATCAGCCATTTGGGTGGGAGATGGAAAAATCTTGAGTGAAAACAAGGCCTTCAGAGCAGACAGTGCTACCTGTCGAAGCACATCTCTTGTTGGGTCCCGATAGCTCCTGAGAGATGGATTCAGAGACAGATGACCAATCCTATTCCCCCACTGAGGTGTATGCTCTAACTTGGCATAGTTATACTGCTCATATCATGCATACGGTGTCTTGCATTGCATAGTTTAGACATCATATACACAATATTCAACACCATGTTCTTAGTTCATACATCATATCGAATGCCCTCTGTTTAGCATATAAATCACATATGTGAATTAAATGATGCGATCCTGATTACTTAGATAACATGTAGGTGAATTATGTCATGCGATCCTGTTTAGTTATTCATCATATCTTTGAATTATGTTATGCTATGCTATCCACTTTAGATAGACATCATATATGTAAAATTATTTCATGCTATCCGTTTTAGTTAAGCAATATACATGTCAACTATTTCATGCCCTCTTTTTTCCACACTATCTATTGCATCTGTCTCTCATACAATGTCTGTACATTCAACTATGTTTCCTGTTTATCAGCCATTTGAATTGGAGCGGGTGATGCAAGTATCTAGCGGAATAAAAACATGGTCTTCAAATAAAACAGTGCTACCTCTTGGTGGAGATAGCACCCCGGTTGTACATGCACAAGAACCGGCCCTACCACACATAACCCAAACTCTCACAGATTGTACCCCTACTGCGATGGACAGAGAACCAGCTTCACCCAATCTAACCCCAACCCCAGCCGATAGTAACCCAGTTCCTGTTGACATAGCACCATCTCCACCACAGAGCTCCGAAACAACAGCATTTAGTAAGGCAGCTCCAGTGCCCAAAGGGCCAGTACTATCACGGCGAACCCCAACTCCACCAGTTAGTACGCCTATTCCTGTGGAGGAAGCACAACCAGCCAGTCGTAGTTTAGCATCTATCGCATTTGATGTTGTTAAATCGTATGTGCGTATCTTCCCATCATGGATATATTATACTGAAGATGAAGGAAAATGCCAGTTGTAGGTGTTTGTCCAGGAGTTATGTGTAAGTAATGTTATTCATGGCAATTACTTTGCTTCTTCCCCCCCCCCCCCGTTTCGGCCGTAGTGCTCCAACACAAGTCTGTTTCGTCCGTTTTGCGGTACGCCACACCCCTCCCGATCAACAGGACCCCCGTTTCGACCGTAGGAGGTCCGTTTCCTCCGTTTTGCGGTACGCCACACCCCTCTTGATCAATAGGACCCCCGTTTCGACTGTAGGAGGTCCGTTTCCTCCGTTTTGCGGTACGCCAGGCCCCTCCCGATCAACAGGACCCCGTTTTGAACGTGGATGGTCGAACACAAGGCCGTTTCCTCCGTTATGCGGTATGCCAGGCCTCCTTTCCATCGCCTGTTCCGTCCAAGCCCTCCCGGTGAACACGACCACGCATTCCGTTCCGACCCAGCCGGTTGGCTCCCCATGAACACGACGACGACGCCATTTCTCCGTTCCGACCCAGCCATGTACGTATGCGCGAGTAGGCGTTCGAGACCCTTCCTGTATGTACGTACGTCGCCGTATTTTCTTTCTTGCACCCTCGCCGCTGTACGTACGTGTACATGCTACGTGCGCGCCTGTACTATGACACGTGCGCGCCTCTACTACGACACGTGCGCGCCTCTACATCGACCAGTATGTACGTACACGTCGCGACCAGAATGACAACGCTACGTACGCTTCGACCAGGTGGGTCCCGACTGTCAGGCACTTCCTTGCCTGCGAAGATGTAGCTGGTGGGTCCCAGCAGTCAGGGGGGCGAATCGTATTTTTGTTCCGAACGCACTTCCTTGCGTGCGAAGATGTAGCTGGTGGGTCCCAGCAGTCAGGGGGGCGAACCATTTTTTTTGCCCGGACGCACTTCCTTGCGTGCGAAGGTGTAGCTGGTGGGTCCCAACAGTCAGGGGGGAAACGTTTTTTCGCGCAATATGGTGGCCCGTCCGGTGGGTCCCCGCTGTCAGGTGGAGGAATAATTATTTTGCGCGTAATAAGGAGGCACTTCCTTGCTGCGGCCGTGGACCCAGTTGTCAGCCTCTCCACGTACAGTCCACGTCTGATGGAAGCTGTTCCTTGACCACGTTGACCACGCTGCGCCGAGAGCACCAGGGCGGTGGATGACGGTGAGGCCTAGGAAGGGGACGACGCGGAGCCGGGGAAGACGCGGCAGTGGATGCCCACGCGTAGAGGAGTACGATGGTTCACTGGTTCGCTGCGGTGTGAGGCTGTCGTCGCCGCAGAATAACAGGGGGGTGTGGATGAGTAGAGGGATGGCCTGGCCAGCGGTGGGAGTAGTAGGGGGCGGTGAGGCCTCCGCCGCATGGCAGCTGGCCACGGGAGGCAGGAGCACGAGGCACGACCAGCGTTGGTTTGGGTGGCTGGAGCAAGAAGACCAGAGGTTGAAGAAGCACTATGGCCATTGGATGGACATCATACGGGCACTGGAGCTAGAATCGTGCATATTGACTAAGTTGACAAAGCCCTCCGTCCCCGTCAACTTAGTAGGCCCACAAGCCAGCCTGCCACTATACTGGGTCCCAGCTAACAAGAGGAGTATTCATTTTTTTGTGCACAATAAGGAGGAACTTCCATGCGTGCAAAGATATAGCTGGTGGGTCCAAGCTGTCAGCGGTGGTATCGTTTTTTTCGCGAAATACTGAGGCCCTTTCGGTGGGTCCCCAATGTCAGCTGGAGGAATCATTATTTTGCGTGTAATAAGGACCATTTCCTTGCGTGCGGCCGTGGACCCAGCTGCGGCCTCTCCATGTACAGTCCACTTCAGATGCATGTCGGTCGTTGACCATGTTGACCAGGCCGCGCCGAGAGCACCAGGGCGGTGGACAACGGCGAGGCCTAGGAAGGGAACGACACGGAGGCAGGGAAGACTCCGCAGTTGTTTCCCACGTGGAGGGGAGTACGACTGAACGAGGGTTTACTGGTTCGTCTGCCGTCGCCGGAGAATAACAGCAGGTGTGGTTGAGTACAGGGATGGCTAGGCCAGCGATGGGAGTATGATGGGGCGGTAAGGCCTGCGTGGCAGCACAACCGGCCGTGGGGAGGAGGGAGCAGGCAGTCCCGCCGGCGCTTGTTTGAGCGGCTGGAGCGGGAAGAGCAGAGATTGAAGAAGCACGACGGCCGTTGGATGGCCATCCAACGGTCACTGCTTGTGCATCAACCTTTTTTTTAGGAAAGCCTCAAATCGGTGGAAAATAGCATATAGCCCATCTACCATTATTTCTAATAATTTACAGCCCATTTGCTAATTCTTAAGGTTTTTTTTGGAGCCCATATTCTTTTTGTTAGCATTACAACCCATATTGTGGCCACGGTTAAAAAATTGTACGAAATTTTGCATATTTTGGTGCGGTCCGAACTGTTTTTAATACCGAAATTTTGACTCACATTCAAACTGATTTTAAAAATAAATGTATATCAATATAAAATCCAACAAATTCTCCATGCATAAAAATTAATGTAATTTAAAATCTCAAAATGAAAAAAAGATATTTGAAACTAATTGCCGGTTTGATGTGTTTTAAAAATGTACAGCCCATTTCTCATTACTGATAGGCCATTTTCTCGGCCAGCCGAATGAAGCTATCCTCGTCTTGAAAGATTTGTAGCCCAACAGGCCTGACAAAGCGACTTACTTGGCAAATCACAAAAAAATTGGGCTCTGGCCTTGGACCTAGCTGTCAGCCTCTCCCCGTACAGTACTGTTCCGATGGAAGTCGATCGTTGACCACATTGACCACGCCGCGCCGAGAGCGCCAAGGAGGTGGATGACGGTGAGGCCTAGGAAGGGGACGACGAGGAGCTGGGGAAGACGCGGTAGTGGATACCCACGCGGAGAGGAGGACGAGGGTTCACTGGTTCGGCTGTGGCGTGAGGCTGCTGTCGCCGTAGAATAACAGGGGGTGTGGCTGAGTAGAGCGATACCCTGGGCCAGCGGTGGGAGTAGTAGGGGGCGGTGAGGCCTCCGCGGCATCACAGCCGGCCATGAGAGGCAGGAGCACGTGGCACGACCGACACTGCTTTGGGCGGCTGGAGCAAGAAGACCAGAGGTTGAAGAAGCACCATGGCCGTTGGATGGACATCGTACGGTCACTGGAGCTAGAATCGTTCATATTGACTAAGTTGACAAAGCCCTCCGTCCTCGTAAACTTAGTAGGCCCACAAGTCAGCCACCCACTATGGTGGGTCCCAGCTAGCAGGGGGTATTCATTTTTTGGTGTGTAATAAGGAGGCACTTCCTTGCGTGCGAAGATATAGCTGGTGGGTCCGACCTGTTAGCGGGGGGGACGTTTTTTTCACGAAATACAGAAGCCCTTCCCATGTACAGTGCTCGTACAATGCGTAATAAGGAGGAACTTTCCTTGCGTGCGACCATGGACCTCGTGGGTCCCAGCCGTCAGACTCTCCACGTACAGTCCTCTTCCGATGACTCTCGTATGTTGACCACGCCACACCGAGCGCACCGAGGCGGTGGATGACGGCAAGGCCCCAGACTAGAACGACTCAAAGATGGGGAAGACGCGGCAGTGGAGTCGCAGACGGAGAGGACTGGGAAACTTGACTGGTTCGGGTGCGGGGTGGGCCTACACTCGGCAGAGAATAACAGGAGGTGCAGAGTGGAGGGATGGCCTGGCCGTCGGTGGGGTACCGTTTCGCTAAGGAGCGCAAAACAACGCCGCTGAACGCCGAAGGCTGGAGCAGGCGGTTCCGGCAGTGCTGGGGGAAGAAGACGAGAGATTGAAGAAGAATGCCGGCCGTTGGATGTAAATCCAACGCCTTCTTAGGCTTCGACCTACTGGCCCACATGTCAGCCATTCCATTTGTTTTTTAGTCCATTTGGTGGGTTGGGTGAAACAATCATGTAGCATCTATGCAACCCGTTTAAATCCCATTTGCATTTTTCTCGAAATCCGCGGACTTGCTGGGCTGGGTGAAAATTTTCATGTTGGGCTAGACGGAGAAATGTTATAAAAACATAAACACATGGTTGCACGTCAGTAAAATCTTTGCAACCTTATGTACGCAATCACTAGGAGTTAACTTGGAAAGTTATATATAAACAATTATTATTATTATTATTTTGTAAGAACTTTCAACTTACGAAATAAAATATCATTTTAATTTGATGAGTTAATAGTACGTGGGGTATTATTATTTTTTTTGGCTAGATGTGGGATAGTTGAGTTGGTTCTAGGGGAAAGTACTGGAAGAAAACTCAGTTTACGTCGAAAAAGAAAGTGGGAGAAAATTCAGAGACCTACTGGGTCCACCTGAGGCTAGGAATATGTTGGGAGGAAGGATATTCAAAGCACGGCAGCCGAGTGAACTATTTTTTTTACGGACAAGTGAAATAGTTTACATACATTAGCAAATAACCACTAAAAAAAGCAATGAGGTTAATGGGTTCTTAAAAGAAATATTTCGGACAAAACAGATAATTACGACACATAGGCTAATGCATGAAACACTCAAATTATAAAGGTGCTTATAAACAGATAAAGTACAACATCTAGACCTTCCTGGCACGCTTGATCATGATGCTGCGGCTGTCCGTGTACTCATCGGTTATGGGAAGAAGACACGCCCTCATGTCCAAGATCTGCCTGTACATGTCGTAGCATGTGTATGCGTCCTTGGCCGCGTAGGTTATGTAGGCTAGATTCAAAGGTACCTCCCACGTGTTCAGGTCGTCTTCTTTCATGTTGGAGTATCAGGGGTCTATGATGGTCTCAGCGAGGTCAACCACGGAGTCCTTCTCCTGCCCGTTGTTGATGATCTTGTATTGCTTCTGGATGTCGACAAGCTTGTTGCACCAGATGTCTGAATCGTCGCGTTCTTCCTTCTCTCCATCGTAGCGAAGGTGCAGTCGGTGCTGCCGATGAAACGGGTGAATGCTCCAGAACCTGGTGCAGCCATAGGACTGAGGCAAGGCAGAGCTTCACCGAGTCCGTATCGTTGGTGTACATCACATTCAACTTGGTGCAGCCATAGGGCTGAACGGCGAACTAACTCCTTCCTGAAGTCCATATCCAGCAGGCTCACCCCTCGGATCGCCATTGGAGTCTCTTTGAGTGAACGAGTGTGTAGGCGGCGGCAGCAGTTCGTTTTTTAGCTCTTGGGGAACTGGATTCAACAGTAAGCTGAGTGTGTACATGCGACAATAGTTACTACCCCTGCCTCGTCCGCTGCACGCCCGGCAGAAGATGCACCCTCGGCGCATTCAAACGCCTCCATTAAGAAACCTACTCCGGCCACACGTCGGTTGACGAGCGGGTCTGTATTGATACTGTAATAACAGGAGTTAGTGGTCACTTTACTTAAATTTAATTAGATTTAGTAGAAATTTATACTTAAAACAAGCAATACATTTGATGGTTCTATCAGTGCCACGGGATCAACATGCACAACAATTAGAATTATTGTTCTCAGGACGCACATGATCAACACATTTGTCGCACTTTCACAAAGATAATACTACCAAGTTTGAATTGTTTGTTATGGTTGTTGTCCTCTGCATCATCATGCCGTGTTTCCCAGCTTGCAAGATTCATAACCAACAAATAAGATCCAAATAATAAGTAGAAGAAAGATGCCTACACATCTCATTGATTCCCAGCTTGCAAGATTCAGAACCAACAAATAAGATCCAAATAATAAGTACAACAAAGATGCCTACACGTCTCATTGATTCCCAGCTTGCAAGATTCAGAACCAACAAATAAGATTCAAATAATAAGTACAACAAAGATGCCTACACATCTCACTGATTCCCAGCTTGCAAGATTCAGAACTAATCCATTAGAGCCTTTTGATAAAGTGAATATCGGGATTAAATCCATCTTGGCTAGCCATGTCATACAATCGAGGAACTTGGCGGATACTCTTGACCGTCACAACATCAGTAGTAGAGTATTCCTGTTTGCACAGCATGTTTGCATAGCACAAACAAGGAGATAGGAGAGCATGATTTCACTTTAGTTGAACCATTTTGTGCAGTTCCACCAAAATTGAGAGATGTTGCTCTTGACCGTCACAACATCTGTAGTAGAGTATTCCTGTTTGCATACCATGTTTGCATAGCACAAACAAGGAGATAGGAGAGCATGCTTTCACTTTAGTTTAACCATTTTGTGCAGTTCCACCAAAATTGAGAGATGTTGCCCATGTGACATTTTAGTTGAACTGCACAAGACACTCATTCCAAAAAAACGTGTTTTGTGCAGTTCACCAAAAGGTCACAATAGCAACAAGGTGAAATGGATATCCCTATCTACACAAAATGATAGAAAGTAAACAGTTGCTGGTCAATAAGAATATACAAAACATATACAAAATGAAAAAGAAGCATCTTAATTATGTTCATGGCAATCACGCCAGGACAGTAGAAATTTTAAAACGTCAGCAATGCTTCATGTTACCAGAAGCATTACGATCAACAATGAGATTCCTCAGATATGGGATTACTTTAATGGTGGCATTGCTTGTTTACCAGACACAGTAAATCAACAGCAGCTAAAGAGTTGGTTTAAGGGCATGGGACCGTGGGGACACCAGGACACTCAGCAGCGTAAAGGAGCAACTTACTTATCATACTGGGGAAAACAGCAGGAGTGCCATTTGTAACACAGTTTAATTGCATCTTATCACTAGCAGAATTAGATTAACAATAACACTGGTTAGACATGTCCCTAAGGTAACAGTGTGATCGCTTCATTTTACATGCGCCCTTACAGCAAAAGGTTGGTTTACCCGCAAAAAAACAGCAAAAGGTTGGTATAAGGACATGCGACAGTGGATGCATCAGCACAATGTACCTACAAGGAGGCATAAAGTGGTGATGCCGAGCTTGTTCACGCTATGTGAGGGCAGCAAACCTAATCCTGGAGACCTTTTACTATGTGAGGGCAGCAAATCTAATCCTGGAGGCCTTTTACTATGTGAGGGCAGCAAATCTAATCCTGAGACCTTTTACTATGTGAGGGCAGCAAATCTAATCCTGAGACCTTTTACTATGTGAGGGCAGCAAATCTAATCCTGAGACCTTTTACTATGTGAGGGCAGCAAACCTAATCCTGGAGACCTTTTACTATGTGATGGAAGCAAATCTAATCCTGGACATACTCTGTTGACTTGTCCACCAGCCGCCACTTTCTATCCTTTTTTCAACGAATAATAGATTTGTTCCTTATCCAGTTTGTACTGCCTTTTCCCATGACTTCCCTTTTGAACCAAGAGACCGGCTGGGTATCCGGTCTCTACTACTTTCACCATATTATTTCCTCTTTGAATCAAGTCCTAGATTCATGCTACAACTTTCCCCCCTTTCTTCGTTGTTTGAACAAAGCCCTAGATTCGAATGCATGAAGTAGCTTTACCTGTAATAACACTAAAAATTTAGGTGGATTCGGAAGAGCTGATGGGAGTAGAAAAAGATGCACATGCAGACACGTGGGGAGCTGAGGCAGTAGAGCAAGGCCGCTTTCGAAGAACTTATACCTGAGGGTCGCCGGGATGTCGGCGGCGGCAGGTCGGATCTACGGACAATACGACAGGGAGGAAAAAGGGTCAGAGGACCTCCCGAGCCGGTGCTGTGTCGGAGAGAATGGCACGGGCGGAGGATCGCGCTCCTCCGGCAGCTGTGGCTTTCCTCCCTCGGCGGCGATGACCGCGTGAACGATGCACCTTTTAGTCCTCTACACACACCGGCCGAAGGGATCCGGCCGAATCTGTGACCAGCGGTGAGCAGAGAGAAAATGTCGCTACCGCTGTCTTGTTTATATCTGGAGAGGATGAGAGAATGAAGAGAGCAACCCTAGTAAAGCAAGCGCTCAGGCCCCTGCGTCCATATATAGTGGAGTGATTATCTTTTTTCTCTCCACAACAAGTGTTTCAATTTGTGTACGTGTCATTAAAGGTGACTACTCTACGACTCCTACTTACTACTACAGTACTACCTCCGTCCTGGTTTATAGGTCCCTTTTATAGTTTGTGCCAAATTTTGACTAAAGATTTAACTAACAAAATGTTAATGCATGTCAAGAAAAATTATCTCATTGGATTCTTATTTGAACATAGTTTTGAAAAATATAATGTTTTGTGACATGCGTGAACATTTTCTTAGTTTAATCTATGGTCAATATTTGGCACGAAATACAATGGGGGCCAATAAACCCGGACAGAGGTAGTATAGTTCACTTGTGCTCCCCGCCCCTCCATTCATTGAACAACCCCACGGGTGAATAAACATATAGTAAGTACTGTATTTATATAGAACGAACAAGCTCGAACTATTTTCGCGTAGTTAAAAGTTGAGGGCGGGGCTTTTCCCGGGCAGTACACGTGGCAGTTTTCAGGTAGGCGGTTTGACGGAGAGACAAGGAGGGTGAGCGAGTGGGGCTGTGCGATTTGACGGCGCGTTACTGCTGGAAAGACTTGTGATATGAACACTCACTATAGTCATGAATTACTGGCGCTCCGACCGGGGTGATGCCCCCCTTCCGTTCCGCGCTCTAATCTGGTGCATGACACGTCGACCCGGATGCTAGCTCTCGCACATGTCGGACTCGGAGTAGTAAGAAGGAGCAAAGAATGATGCGGTATATACTAGTAGTACTATACTAGTACTACTCAGGTCGGAGGAGTGCGAACCACGGCAGCCCAGTGAACCAGCCGAGCGAACCACGGTAGCCCAGTGAACCAGCAGTAGAAAACAATAATGTGGTGATATGGCCATAAAAAACAATGTGCTACGGTCCGCACTGTAGCATGTACAGTAACACTCCTCTTTGTTTGGATCCCTGAGTTAGAGCTAGTTTGGATTGAAATAGCCTCAAATTATCGAAACAAGAGGGGTTAGTTTGAGCTAGTTTGCTCTAACCCAGCTAAAACAACTAGCCTAGTGGAGAGGTTCTAATTGGGTTAATTATCCAGGGCCCACTAAAAGAGAACTAAAAAAATCTCACCTGCCCGCACCAGATCGCTCCCCTAAAAAAAATCTCACCTGCCTGCATCAAATCGCTCCCCTTCCCTCTCGCACGACTCCTCTCTGTTCCCCATAGGGCCTCCCGCCCAAGCGCCGCTCGCCCTCTCTCTCCTCCGGCCGCCCTCTCCTTGCGGCCTCCGTCGCCCTACTCCGGCTGCCCTCTCCCTCCGACCTTCGAAGGTCGCCCCGCTCCCCCTTCACCAATCGTTTTTCTCCCCCTGTCGTGTGCGGCGGCGGCGCATCTACCAGGGAACTCACCAGAGGGGTGAGTTTGTTCGTTCCTTCTCTGTCTCATGGCCATATCATTGATCTTGCTTGCTCTAGCGCTAATTCTGATTTGGAAAAGTAGATCCTGATCAAACTTGCTATAGATTTGTGGTGCACGCATGGAATTGTTTGATGCTGCTTGAGGAGGTAATAAATCTTTCTAGAGGCCCAAAGATTCAGGTCACCTTTCTAGGTATTTCAATTTCAGGCTTGCATTATTTGTAGAGGCCCAAAGATTCAGTTCACCTTTCTTACTTTTTCAATTTCAGGCTTGCATTGTTTCTAGAGGCCCAAAGATTCAGTTCACCTTTCTAGGTATTTGAGTTTCAGGCTTGCATTATTTCTAGAGGCCCAAAGATTCAGTTCACCTTTCTAGGTATTTCATTTTCAGGCTTGCCTTATTTCTAGAGGCCAAAAGATTCAGTTCACCTTCTAGGTATTTCATTTTCAGGCTTGCATTATTTCTAGAGGCCCAAAGATTCAGTTCACCTTTCTAGGTATTTCAGTTTCAGGCTTGCATTATTTCTAGAGGCCCAAAGATTCAGTTCACCTTTCTAGGTATTTCAGTTTCAGGCTTGCATTATTTCTAGAGGCCCAAAGATTCAGTTCACCTTTCTAGGTATTTCAGTTTCAGGCTTGCATTATTTCTAGAAGCCCAACTATTCAGTTCGCCTTTCTAGCTATTTTAGTTACAGGCTTGCATTATTTATAGAGGCCCAAAGATTAAGTTCCCAGTCGGCGGCAAGCGGCCCTGCTACACATGCCGGTGTCGACCTCAACTCGCAAGGGCCAGTGTCGGAGGGGTTCCCGGGGCTTGGGCTCTATAGAGCCTTCCTCCAGAGCGACGATGGCGAGCTCACCACTCAGCGTGTGAGGGGCTTCGGGCTCCCTCCCTATCGTGAACAACTTCCGTGATGAGTTAGATAATTCTTTGTTTCATGAAGTGTTTTTTTATTTTGTGAAGCTTGATTGACGACTTGTATGTTTAAGTGGGATATCTCATTTGTATGGACAAAGTAAAAATTATCATGTTTTGCATGCTTGATTGTATAGATGGTTCGTTTATGTCAATTGTGAGTGGGAGGAGGCCACAGAAGAGCCGGCCACACCAAGAGGGTGCTTGGATCCAAGGGACTTATTTTAGTCTGACTAAAAATAGGGTCCAAAGTAGTCAAATGATTGAGATAGAGCATTTATTGTCAATCTAACCCTGCCATCCATACACCTCTTTGGTTTAGAGTTAGTTCAGGGTTAGAATCTAACTCTAACCTCTAACTGAGTTAGAGTTCTCCTCGTCTCGGTTCATCACCATCATACTTTCCCCATTCCTGTGTTTTCAGTATCCTGCGAATCAAAGAGGCCCTTTTTTGGGAAAAATCAAAGAGGCCCTTAGACTGGTTTAGGTCCGGTCATTTTTTATAAACGTGTTATGTCCAAAATTTAATGAACGTGCTCCGGTTTCCACGAAAATAATCCGGTTTCATGTAGTAATTCATTGATTTATTTATTCTTCTGCGGGGGGTTTGCATGTAATTCGTGAGGTCTGAAATGTAAAGTACCCCGGCATATGCTCCGAGTCGTGCATGCACTACGACCCAGATGCTCTATGTCCCACATGTCGGCGAATGGGAGCACGTGGAAATAGCCTAGGAGTACATATAGGAGGATAAATGCGTGAAAAATATGTAATGTGAAGCATAGCCGCGGCTCGAAAAGTAGACCTAAAGTGATGACAGCTATAGGTCGCACGCACCCAACTAGTGGTACTAGACATACGACTAATTTTTTCGTCAAAAAAAAGAGGCACGAGTGCTCAGTACTCCTATTCTATAAACACGAGTCCCATCTGAAAATAGTGTCCGTGCTACAGCTAGCCCTCCTTCCTCGTTTCTCTCTTCTACTCTCTCAGCCGACGCTCGGTGGGTGGGGTGGGTTTGCTACTGTGGCCCCACCTCACAGTGAAAACGTTACGACTAGAATAAAAAATGCCATATACTCCCTCCGTTCATAAATATAAGCCTTTTTAGATACTACTTCAAATGGAATACAGCAAACAGATGTATGAAGAGATAGTTTAGAGTGTAGATTCACTCATTTTGCTCCGTATGTAGTAGTCACTTGCTGGAATCTTTAGAAAGGCTTATATTTGGGAACGGAGGGAGTACTATGCTAATAAAACATTAAGCCACGAGGCGATGCAGTGCTGGTTACAGGAGGCAAGAAGAAGAGATGCATCCATCGACGACGTCCACCTCCTCGACTCAGGGCGCCGACCCACCGAACGGCGCCTAAGTAGCAGCGGCTTTCGTGGCCAGGTTGACGTGCTTCTGAACAATGGCGTCCAAAGATTCCAGCCGCTGGAAGCAGGCCAACGTCTTTCTATCCTCGTTTGCCTTGTAGTGGCCTATGTAGATGATTTCCTCATAGACGTGGATGTGCAGCTCGACAATTTCTTGCATGGCGAGGCGCTGCGCGGTGAGTGCAGCCTCAAGGTGCACATTCTTTCTCGCGACCTTCGGCACCTACAGGGCCACCAGGGCTTGAAAGAGTTCATCACCATGTAGGCCGATGAGGGTGGCAGGCAATGAGGAGCCTAGGCGCGCGGGCTGGAGCAGTACGGCAAGGTCGTCCGCGCGCTTCTTGATGGCGGTGAACTTGCAGACGGAGTTGACCATCATGTCGTCCATGCAAGAGGCGAAGCCGGCGTCGGCGAGGGCTACGATGCCTGCGGTCGCTAGCACCGTTTGGAAACGCTGTGCGGTGCGGGGCCGCAGGCCGGCGCCTTGGATGATTCGGCACAGCCGACTGCCACTCGCGTCTATCGACTCCATAGGTGCTTGTGGCTTCTGGTCACTTGGTCTTGGATTGGAATGAGCAGTGTTGCGCAGAGACTTGGGAGTAGATGGATTGAGTGGTGGGGCGCCTTTATTATATGAGAGTCCAAACTCTGTTGCATTCACATCGTGCTGGCTCTAGTCTGCTTCTCCAATTAATTCCCTCTGCATGTAATTGAGGATGCATCATTGACCGTTCAACGTCTCGGGAACCGCTACCCTCTTCCTCCTTGGCATTCAAGCACCTATGGACCCGTCGACGACGAGGTGCCTATGGTGACTTCGTAAATTTCAAGATGATAGTGCCGTGCGTGTGTGCGTTCATAGGGGTGAGTGTATGCGCGTGTATATGAGCGCTTGCGTCTGTACTGTGTCAAAAAACGTAAATGCGTGTCAAAAAGAGACTAGTCAGTATACTCAATATTGTGCACCTAGGAGATGAAAACGATAGAACTAGTACGTATTTATTTATGGTGCAGATTCACTCATTTTGCTCCATATGTACTCCGTCTCGGTGTAGTCTAGTCACTTGTTGAAATCTCTAGAAGGGCAAATACCCCTTTCTGGTTTACAGGGCTATACTAGCAAGTAGTTGTACGTACTAGTACAATAGTGGGCTCACATAGCAATTTTGTCTCATGCAAGAGCCTGGCTATATGCGTGCTCCAATGTTCGCAACTGCAACGTTCGGTTTGCGCTTGGCTCTTCGCCTCTTCGAGAAGACGAACAATGATGTTACTACTACTGCTTCTACAGTGTCGAATCCACTGCTGCATGTCCGTCCACCGCGATCGGGACGGATAGCTTGTTGTGGAAGTACTACTACTAAGCAAAAGCATGTCCTCGTTTGCGAGCAACCGCGCGCATGGGCGAGGGAGAAGGCGTGTAGTAAAATCAAGCTTCTCCTCGTTCTACGAGTTGACGCGACACATCATAGCACTGGCCCCACATGCTTGCCTCTAAACTTGGCTAAAAGACCCGCAGTGTACAATATATTTGCTGCAACCTCTAACATTTACCCACCACAAATTAAAATATATGTGGCTGTATGCATCGTTCTGATGCAGAGGCCGGGGAGTCCCCCCTTTTCGAAAAAAACAAATTAAAATATATATTCCTGTCTTGACCAGATGAGCGTGCAAACTACAATCACCAGGGTGACAGGTAGGGCCAGAAGACTATTTTAATTTAAAAAAAACTTCGAGACGGCCACATAGCATGGAGCCGACCCCAACGATTTTAAGCTTACAGGCACGGTACACGCTATCTAGACTACTCTACACATGAAACTGCCACACGAGCGTCCGGGCTGCGCTTGGCTCTTTGCCTATTCGGGAAGTCGAACAATGATGGTGTAATACTGCACTAGAGGAGTACTACAGTATGCTTCTGGCTATCTGGCACCGATTGAACTGCTGCATGTCCACCGCGTGCGGGGGGGAGAGCGTGTAGCGAAAGCTTCTCCTAGTCTTGCCAGCCACCACGCTCATGGGCGAGGAGGGACGCTCCTGTCTTTGCGTGTATGACAGGTGGGCCCGACAGGTGTGTGGCCAACCTGTCATACAGCCAAAGGTAGGTGCAGTTAAGTCCACGAGGGAGAGGATAATCAAACTTCTCGTTGATTTACGAGTTGATGTGACACATCAAAGCACTGCACTCGATATATTTCAATAATTTGCGTTTACCAATGCATTAATTACAATGCATGCATGCATGCCGTGACTCTTCTTTTGATAGTACTTGCATGTGTTGATTTAATGCACCTTGAAGGATGGTTGTGCACGAGGAGGGCGAGATCATGCAGACCAAACAGGAACAGGACCCGACGATGGAGCTCTCTAAGGTCTCGATGGACCTCATCGTGCTCCACTGCCCCTTGCGCCTCCGCCCCTTGACGGATCCAGTGAATGAGGTTCGAATACACCTCGTCCGTTCGGCTGATTGAGCAAGGTGCAGGTTTCTTGATTGATGTGTTGTTGGGTTGATTTCTGCAGTGCAAGGGAGGGCACCTGTCCTACGCGGACTACGGCATCGAGCGCCCCGGGAACTAGCGGCAGTGCGAGAACTGCGACCGCGGCGGTGGCTTCAATGTGCGAAACACGGCAGTGGACTCCGTCCTTTCGTCAGTGAGGGTGGAGTGCCCACACGAAGGCTGTGGGCTCTACGTCACTTACCACAAGCTCGCTGATCACTAGAGCGTGTGTCCGCTCGCGCCCTACAAATGCGCCGTGCCCGTCTGCGACTACGAAGGCCCGCCGCCGGTGCTCTACCACCACATCAGCACTGCGCATCCCATGCCCATGCACAGGATCCAGTACGGCAAGGTGCTCCAGCTGCAAGTGCCACTGTCGGAGCGACGGCTCTTGCCGTTCGCGGAGGAGGACCGCCGCGTGTTTTTCTTGGTCAGCGGCGTGCTTGACATCGGGATGCCTATTGCCATATCGGTCGTCTACATCAGAGCGGGGGCGTCCCCACTGCCGTACTACTTGGCCAAGCTGTGGGCGAACGGCCCGCCGGGGGAGCCCAAAAGCACGACCGACGTTGACAAGGTGGAAATGGAGGTGATAAGCAGCAAGGATCCCGGTGACGTCGACGTGCAGGAGCTGACCTTCTTGACAGTTCCGCCCAAGCTGCTGGCTGGGGCTAAGCTTGTGTCCCTCCACCTTCAAATTGACAAGCTCACGTCCTAAATGTTTCGATAGTGCCTTCTGTTTATCTTAGTAATATGCTAATGTAGGGATTACCTTGGTCTACTTTAGCTTAAGAAATGGTGGGTTTTGGTGGCGCTGCAGCAATTACTTCGACATCAGATCAGTAATTTCCAACAGTCGAACGGATATTTTGTGTCTGTTGGATATAAAGTTCCTTTGGGTAAGACTACTACTTGTCATCAAAATGGATAAAAGGAGATGTATGTAGACGTAGTTTAGTTCTAGACACGTCCCTTTTTATCCATTTTGATGACAAGCACTCCCTCCGTTCCACAATACATGCCTTCCATTTGTCAAAATATAGATGTATCTAGACATGTTTTAGTATATAGGTACATCCATGATAGAGCCAATTGGATGGTTGAGAGCACTACAATTCGTAGCTACAGATGCGTGTGTGACTCCCAGATGCAGAGGCCGGGGGTCATCATCCTCCTTTTCAAGAAAAAACAGACACATGTGTGAGAGGACAAGTGCGTGCATGCACCTCTTCTCTTCCTGTATAACGTACCACTAAACTCAGAGTACATGTTTTTGAGCTTGCGTCTCGTCACATTCCAAATTACTCGATGCTATATTGAATTGCAAACCTGTTCACACCGATCACAATCTAAACGGTTTCCCACTTAGGTGTGTATTAGTACCACGCTAGTATATTGAATTCCAAACCTGTTCATACCGATCACAACCTAAACGGTTTCCCAATTAGGAGCGTATTAGTACTCGGTTAAAAATACTAGTATGGCAAGATGACTGCACATTCCTCCTCAACTCCTCATCCACAAAAACAAACAAGTCATTCAGCATCTTTCCCTTGCGTCTGCCATGGCCAGCGTGAGTTCTGGGTCGAGAGATTGCCACCAGGGAGAGGCGAGCATGGAAGCGGAAGCACAAGAGATGTCCCGCCTCGCTGCGAGAGCAGCCGACATGTCCCGCCGCGCGGAAGTAGAAGCACAGAGGTCCCGTCGTGCCGCTGAAGCAGCACGGAGGTCCTGCCGCACCGTCGATGCAGCAGACTAGTCCGGCCATGCCGCAGAAGCAGCAGAGATGTCCCACCGCGCCACGACTGTAGTAGAGATGTCCCGCCGCGCCACGGCGGCCTGGAAAAATTTCTCGTGGGCAGGCGACGACTGTTACAGGCGCATGCATGCGATCGTCCATAGCCAGATGGATCAGATCTCCGGCTTGGCGAGGTTGCAGGACGACGTGAAAGCCTCGTTTGAACAGGCTACCGGCATCATCCGGCAACTAAGGGAGGGCAATGAGAGGCTCCGGGCCGAGCGCGACCTGCTGAGGGAGAAGATCGTCCGAAGTGCAGACCAGCAGGAGGAGACCAGTGCCTTGTTGAAGAGGACCGGCGTCATCGTCAAGAAACTTATGGACGAGAATGACATGCTCCGCAACGAGCGCCAAAGGCTGGTGGAGGAATCCGTGGATGTTCTCAAGCAGCGTCTTGAGGACACGAAAGAGCTCATCGCCGCTCGCCGCGGAGACTAGTTCCCGCGGCCTGCAGCAACGCATCAAGAAAGTAGAGATCAGCGAGCCAGATCCTTGTCTTCCTTCTTCTTTTGCCCTTGTGTATTTCGGGCGTAGCAGCATGTGGCTTTTTTAATTATCTTTCTGGTTATGTAAGACAATTAATCGTCCTTATCTTTCTGTGGAAGATCAATGTTGCGAGGCTGGAATGAAGAAAGCTCTTGCTGTGGCGACCCTGGCGTTGTTGTTCTTCTAGTTGCTGCTAGGCTTCCTTCAGTTTCCTGGTTTCTTTTGATGTAATAATCGGTTTAGGATGTCGATTGTGTCGTCGGTTGTCAAATGTTGGGTTCTAGCGCGGATGTTTGGCCTTTGTTGGCCTCATGGGATGTTGCGATTTCAATCTGGTACTTTTAGTCCTTCGTGTTAGGCTGGAGTTGTGCTGAACTTCTTGTGAATTGTGGTGGTTTTCAGTAATGAAAATCGGAAGGGGCAAGCCCTTCTTTGATAAAAAAATCATCCTTATATATTGATCAGTCTTGCTATAAGTCGTAGTAGATGCTATAGAGGTCCGTCGGATCTTACATCAAGATCTGTGCTGTCATATTTTCTTTTTTCTCTCTTAAATCTCAGTCGAGTGAGACATAGCCACGCCATTAAACAGAGGCTCAGGCACCATTAATGGAGATCTTGGGAGAGAGGTGGATGGCAGATGGAGGTCAGAGGGCTCTCCTCCTGATAAGCAGGCGCAGGGGTCTGATCGCACGCCTCTCGTACTCAAATAGCTACCCTGCACGGCGCCTCCTAGCTAATAAAAAATGGGGACGCGTGGCGGCACGTAAATGGTACTAGTAAGTAGAACGCCCACGGTTTCAATAATACTTGTGTTTCCGATTGTAACGTGACAGCACTTGTTCCAAAATGACTTTGTTGATTGTTAATGTGTGCGCCTTCGCAAATCGGACTGCAAATTTACCACAGCATGTTGGTGCCATGTCATGGCACCAAGCCAAGTTTCATTATTTTCATGCGTGTTTTGGATTTACAGGAATTAAAAAACTAAGTTTCTCAATGTTTCCAACCCAGCCACGACGCCCAGAATTTTGAATTTCATTCCCATTTCTTGCATGGAACCTAGAAATTTACCCGAGGACACACATGTGATTTTTCAACCAACTTTGGTGCACTGGAACATGTGCTTGTATTTCAAATTTGAATTATGCACACAAAGGTGACACGTTCCCTCCCAGAACCACGAGCCTTCTTGAGAGAAGCTCCGATTTGCAAGAAGCTTATACCAAAATTTGTTCCTATTCGGCCAATTTTTTTACCACGGCATGGTACTACCATGACATGACACCATGCCAAGTTTCATGATTTTAAAACCAAGTTTCTCAATGTTCTTGACCGAGCCACGATGCCCAGATGTTTGAATCTTATTCTCATTTTTGCATGGGAGTAGAAATTCACCCGAGGACACAAATGTGATTTTCAACCAACTTTGGTGCACGGGAGCACGTGCTTGTAGTTCAAATTTGAATTATGCACATTAAATGACCAAAAACTCAATTAATGTGTAAATAAGGCCAAACGAAGCCGGAATAATTCCAAAATTTAACAGGGCACTCATGTAGTTCTATGTTGCCTTTGTAAATAAACTCAAGGGGGACAACGTATATCGTTTCGCACTCAAAGGTGACACGTTCCCTCTCAGAACCACGAGCCTTCTTGAGAGAAGCTTCGGTTTGCAAGAAGCTTATACCAAAAATTGTTCCTATTCGGCCATTTTTTTACCACAACATGGTAGTACCATGACATGACATCCATACCAAGTTTCATGATTTTTAGACGTGTTTTGGATTTACAAGAATTTTAAAACCAAGTTTCTCAATGTTCTCGGCCGAGCCACGATGCCCAGATGTTTTAATTTTATTCTCATTTCTTGCATGGGACCTAGAAATTCACCCGAGGACACAAATGTGATTTTTCAACCAACTTTGGTGCACGAGAGCATGTGCTTGTAGTTCAAATTTGACTTATGCACATTAAATGACCAGAAACTCAATTAATGTATAAAAAACAACAAACGAACCCGGAATAATTCCAAAATTTAACATGGCACTAATGTAGTTCTATGTTGCCTTTGTTAAGAAACTCAAGGGCGGGGGGGGGGGGGGTGGCACGTTCCCTCTTAGAACCACGAGCTTCCAAATCGGCCCAATTTTTTACCACAACATGTTAGTGCCATGACATGACACCATGCCAAGTTTCATTACATGAATTTAAAATCTAAGTTTCTCGATGTTCTCGGCAGAGTCATGACGCCCAGATGTTTGAATTTCATTCTCATTTCTTCCATGGGACCTAGAAATTCAACCAAGGACACACATGTGATTTTTCAACCCACTTTGGTGCACCGGAGCATGTGCATGCAATTCATATTTAGATTATGCACATTAAAAGTCCAGAAACTCAATTAATGTATAAAAAGGCCAAATGAACCCGAAATAATTCCAAAATTTAACAGGGCACTCATATAGTTCTATGTTGCCTCTGTAAATAAAATCAGGGGGGAGGCAGCGTATATCGTTTCGCACACAAAGGTGACACGTTCCCTCTCGGAACCACGAGGCTTGTTGAGAGAATCTCCGGTTTTGCAAGAGGCTTATACCAAAACTTGTCCCAATTCAGCCAAAAATTATACGTATGAAAACAGGGTTTAGATTATCCCGAACATCTCGCTACCTAGACCAATAATGTACTATGATTTGAATTCAACATAAAATGGATACAGATATTTGAATTGGAGAGCGTATGGTACATGTAGTTCATAGTGAAATATGATTACTGCTATATGCATGTCTTTTTGTTATCAAGATAATATTTAAATTATTGTATAACTTGACAACAATCGTATTCAAATAAGGAAAATTGATTCAAATTTAGTCCATATGGTAGACGACAATATATATGTTCACATGGTGGAGTAAAATGTTCATATATGATGGAAGATCAAAATGTATGACTACATCAATTATAAACCGCAAGGTCACCTAATGATATATTCGAATTCAACATAACGTGGATTCAAAAATTGAAATTCGAGATCATGGCATCTGTAATCATATAAAAAGGGACATTACTCTTTCTTTGGTGGGAATTGATTTGTTTTTTGTTGTTGTTGAGGGAAGTGCGAATCGATTTGGTACTGTGCAGGGTAATCATGTTCTCCCGATTTTTTTACATTTTTCTTGTAGTTTTTTCAATGGCATCTATAGCAATATAGTAAAAGGGGACATGACTCTCTTGTGTCTTGTATGATTTTTTTTACATGTTAAGTTTGTTCTGCCGAACAAGGAATCCGCACCTTGTTATCCCGAAATTTTCAAGCTCGAGTATCTTTTGTCTCACCTGCTTTGAAACTCCCGCTTCTTCAACCCGCGCCGCGCCTTGTTATCCCGAAATTTGGACGCGCGCGAGAACTCCCTCCTCATCCGAAATCGCTCCGGCAGCCCAGACACGCGAAATCCCCCTTCTACCCCTCAGTCGGAAATGAAGCTCCACGTCGCGGTGTCAAAACCGGTGGGGGTACGCTGGTAACTTACCCTACATTTCGGACAAGCGCGTCCCTAAGCTTGGCTCCCCCTCCCCCTTCACCCCCTCCCCCCCCCCACCATTCGTACACCGAGGCCGCCAAAACCCGCGAAACCCCACGCTCCTCCATCGGCCTCCCGACCACCGCCCAGCCGGAGACTCTTCCCCGACTACGTCGTCCACCGCAATAGCTCGACGTCCCTCATCCACCGCACCGGATGAGGATCCGTTGTCGATCTCGTCATCCCGCCGGATCAGCCGCCCCATCCTCCACCTCCAAGGAGCTGCCCCGACGTTCGCCTCATCTATCGTGCCACCACAATCCCCACAGCACCGTCTTGACCTGCCCCACCAAAACCGCATCACCCTCACCAATTCCTCCAATGAAGTCGAGGCCAACTCAGTGCCACCAAGGAGGTTCTGTACTCATCACTGCATTTTATCTTTTATTCGATCTCATGGGGCTGTCGGTGCTCGATACGGAGCAGACATGGCGTCTTCATCGACGGCGCCGTCACCGTCGACGTCTCTCACCCATGTCATTGCTCCCTCGGTGGTGAGTTCCACAATGGCACTAGCTGAAGCTGCTCCGGCTGTCGCTCGCGCTGTGCCTCTGTTCTTGTTGTCGGTTGCGCTGCTGCACTGCTCCTGCTTTCGTTCATGTTGCTGCTCTACTGTTGCTCTCGCTTGCACTGCTACTGCTGCTACACAACCTCCGGCAGCTACAGGAGTTGCTGCTTTAGCACTCGCTCACGGTGCTACTGCAAGACTTGCTCTCTGCTAGTGTGTTCCCTGCTCGAGCGGCTGCTGATTTAGATCACTGCTTCTCTGCTACTAGTGCTCGAATGCCCTAAACATCTATTGCAATGCTCTATTACTAGTTCAATCAGTTTCGACTGTGAAGTTCATTTTCTTCAGTTAAGTTCAGAGTGAACAGTACTTATAGCATCTTTCGAAGCGGCCGTGGCGTGGCTGATGCGTTTTACATCTAGCACTTTTTGGTGATGTATTTTACATCATCTATTGCAGATGATATTAAGGTCCCACTTCAGATTAAAGTTGTCTGTCTTGTTATGCTTCAGCCTCGTCGTCGTACACCTTAGCGGAGCTGCTCCAACGATGGAACTGTCCATCACAGCAGAGCAGTACAGTCGGCGCCATTTCCATAGGCCTCGGATCTTCTTCCCTGCCTCCGACAGTCACACCAGCATCATCACCATCCTCCACGTCCAACCCAATGATGCGGAGGTCCACAAGTCTATACCAAAGAGGTTGTACACTCGTCGCATCACTTTGTTTCTCCATTCCTCTGTTCTTCCAATTCATGTGAGCCAAACACCCAGGTTGACTGAAATCCTATGTTTCCAAATGCTCTGTTTTGCACGTGCATTCCTATCCTATTCCTGTGTTTTTCCTGTCCCTGCGTTTATAGAATCCTCCAATTCTAAGGAGCCCTTACAGATTTACTTCATTTTCAGATTGGCGTCAAAGAAAACTCTGTGTGTTATGTCCTGCTCCTGCCGTGCCGTCATCCACCCCACCTGAGGTGCACCATCGACAGAAGCGTTCACTGCAGCAGAGATCCCCCCTGCAGACTTTCTTTCGCCGCCTCAGATCATCTTCCCCATTGCCGGCAGCCACGCCAACTGCATTACCATCATCGACTGAGCAGATGAACCTGAGGACTAGACAGTTCCGGAAGAGAGGTCGCAGTCTTTCATGTTTGCTTACGTTATACATCGGTTATTATTACCTGCTACTTTATCGTTCAATCTTGAGTTTTGAATTGCCCATGGGTCTCATATCGAGCCAGCAACGAATAGTATCTGTCTACTATCTGGTTCATCTGGGGTCTTCTATGTGGTTCATGTTGGGTGGGCAACAAACAATAGATGATCCATTGTCTATCTTTTTAAACTGAAGCTATAATCTACCTGCTATCATTAGTTTTGGATCCATCCACTCGTTTGCTACCATCAGTCTTGATTTTTGCATGCACCCCTTAGGCCTTACAAAATCTAACTATTTTTTATTATGCATGTCAGATATTGTACACAATCGTACTGAACATGTAGAGAAAAAGAGAAGACCGTTGCATGCGAATATAATGTCATGCAGACGCTGCTCCATGGTGGGCGAAGTGCCCCCCCTCTCCTGCATTTCCAGATTGTATTCCAGAGGAAGATAACTGTTCAGACGGAGATTCAGAAGGAGCCGACCATGCCTGTTTACCACCTGAGGTGTTTGCTCTAACCTGGCATGTTGATCTTGGTCATATCATGCATATGGTGCCTTGCATTGCTTACATTATACATCTTATATGTCATCAGCTTAGTTTAGATTTGCTTTGTATGAATGCCACCTGTTTGGTTTCTATATCATACTCCCACCATTCCTAAATATTTGACTTTTTAGAGATTTCAACAAGTGACTACATACGAAACAAAATGAGTGAATCTACACTCTAAAATATGTCTATATACATCCGTATGTGGTAGTCCATTAGAAATCTCTAAAAAGACAAATATTTAGGAACAGAGGGAGTATATGAGAATTATGCAATGCCATCTTCTTTAGCCAGGCATCATATATGTGAATCATGCAATGCCATCATGTTTAGCCAGTCGTCGTATATGTCAGTTATATCGTGCCATATTTTTTTCCATAATGTGTTCCATTTGTCAGCAATGTTTATACATTCATCTACTCTTCCTGTGCATCAGCCATTTGAGTCGGTCATGGGAAAATCTGGAGTGAAAACAAGGTCTTCTGAGCAGTCAGTGCTACCTGTCGATGCAGATTTCTTGCTGGTTACAGATAGCTCCTCAGAGGACGATTTAGAGAGAGGTGACCAGTCGTATGCCCCCCCCCCCGAGGTACATGCTCTAACTTGGCTGGGTTATATTGCTCATATCATGCATATGGTGTCTTGCATTGCCATGCCATCTGCTTAGATTAGACATGCTTTGTGTGAATGCCTCTTGTTTGCTTTCTATATCAGATATGTGAATTATGCAATGCCAACTTTTTCAGCCAGTTATCATATATGTGAATTATGCACCGCCATGGAGCCAGGCATCATATATGTGAATTATCTCATGCCATCTTCTTTTCATTACGTATTCTATTTGTCGACAATCTGTGTATATTGAGCTACTCTTCATGTGTATCAGCCATTTGAGCCGGTTATGGAAAATCTGGAGTGAAAACAAGGTGTTTAGAGCAGGCAATGGTACCTGTTGAAGCATATATCTCGATGGTTATAGGGAGCTCCTCCGAGGAGGATTCAGAGATAGATGACCAGTCCTATATCCCACCTGAGGTGTATGCTCAAAGTTGCAATGTTTATATTTCTCATATGATGCATATGGTGTCTTGCATTGCTTAGTTTAGACATCATATGCACAATATTGAATTCTATCTGCTTAGTTTACAGATCATACATGCGAGTGCCAGCTGCTTAGTATATGAATCAATTATGTCAATTATATCATGCCATCTTGTATACTTAGACAACATGTATGTGAATTATTTCATCCCAACCTATTTTAGAAAGACATCATATAGTTTTGTCATGTCATCCTGTTTAGGTACTCATCATATGTTGAATTATGCCATTATATCCTATTAAGTTATCCATCATATATCTGAAATTGTGTCATGCTATCATGTTTAGTTAGGCATCATATATGTGAAATTGTGTCATGCTGTCCTGTTTGGTTAGACAACATATATGTGAATTACCACATCTGTCTATCATACAATGTCTGTACGTTCAATTTCTTTTCTTGTTTATCAGCCATTTGAATTGGAGGGGGTGATGGCAGTATCTAAGGGAGCAAAAACCCGTTCTTGTCAGGACCCCGACTCAATGCCACATCGATCTAGCATGTAACACCTCATATTACTTTGCGGCCTCACGCACGGTATTCCCACGGGTGTCGCCTTACCTTTGCCCGGGACCGTTTGCGCCTTTTGGCACACGTATATGACAGTGTCGCTAGCATCCATATGATAAGGAGCCCGGGCTGACATGGCTAGTCGTAAACCCAAAGTGGCACAGACTTACAGGGACAGGCATCCATGACCCAGCATCGAACGTGTCGGTCATCAGCGAGTGAATCCAGGCTATAGCACTGGGCTAGCAGGACTCCGGTGAACCGGGCTGTAGCGGGCTAACAGGACTCCGGTATTCATCGCGTGACATTTCCCCGAACGGACAGACAAAGGAACGAAGAAGGACACATGCCGGCCAGCCTAAGTGTTCCGGAGCAGTAGCAAGCTACCATGGCTCAGTGAAACACTAGGAGACATTTCCCGGTAAGAGAGGCTACTAAAGATAAACAACTAGATAGTCAGATCCCACACATACCAAGCATTTCAAACATACACACAATATGCTCGATATGTGCAATACAACATGGCATCACAAGATGACTCTACGACTCAAGTAGTTTATTCAATAGGCTCCGAGGAGCGACATATTACAAACATGAGTCTCATGACCCAACAATCAGAGCATACAAGTCAAAGCACATGCGGAAGCTTAACATGTCTGAGTACAGACAACTATAAATGAAAAAGGCTGAGAAGCCTGACTATCTACCAGATCCTGCCGAGGGCACAAGATCGTAGCTGAGGTAACAAGCTAAACGTCGAAGTCCACGCAGAACTACTAGTGAGACTGAAGTCTCTCTGCAAAACATAAAATAGGCAAACGTGAGTACAAATGTACCCAGCAAGACTTACATCAGATCTATCTACATATGCATCATTATCAATAAGGGGGTGGAGGGGTTTGACTGCAGCAAGCCAGCTTTGACTCGGTGGCTATCCTGAACTACGACTGCAATGTAACTCTTTTGAGGTGGCGCACACGAGTCCACATATTCCCCATATCAATACACCACTATGGATCCGCTCCCGTCTCCCTACGAGAGCGCCATCCATAGCACTCACGCTTATCTTGCGTATTTTAGAGTATCCACTTTCACTTGTCTATGAACTGATATAAGCAACCCAGAAGTCCTTTACCGTGGACACGGCTATTCGAATAGATGATGTTAACCCTGCAGGGGTGTACTTCTTCATACATGTTTCCACCACTTAGCGTCTGCACACGACATGTGCTCGGCAGACTTCAAGCGAAAGCCGACGTGGGTGTAGACCACGACCTACCTAAACACTCAAGTCTCTAGTCCAGGTTTATCGCCTATTCGGGTTCCATCCATGAGGAGATCCAGCCGGAGTTTCGCTCACAGCCCCAAATGATGTGAACAGGGTTCCGTGACACCAAATGGGCGCCCGGTATACCCGGCCACGTGCCTACCGCATCACAGCCCACCCCTTCGGTCAGCGCTGTCCACGGCCTCCAGCATACTACAAACACCAGAAACTACTTGCAACTCTTGGACAGAGGACGAGGGTGAATAAGAAGTCGAGCGGGGTCATATTTCAGGGCCCAATGTATGGTAGTAGCTGAATCATGGATCACAAACACAGAAACTCAGTTCCTAAGGACGGCTTCAATGAGACAACCCACCATGTAGTCCTACATGGCCTCTCACCGACACCTTTTACCAAATCGTGTTCACACACTTAGCTCACACACAGTAGGACATGTTCACACACCTCTGATTCATCCCGGATAAATCAGACCTGACACAACTCTAAGCAGTAGCAGGCATGACAACAAGCAAGAATGAGTAGGCACAACAGGGCTCAAACAACTCCTACTCATGCTAGTGGGTTTCATCTATTTACTGTGGCAATGACAGGTCATGCAAAGGATAAAGGGGTTCAGCTACCGCAGCAAGTAACAGTTGAATCGTTGTTGTCCTAATGCATTAAAAGAGAGCAGGAGCGAGAGAGTGGGATTTTATCGGAATGAACAAGGGGGTTTTGCTTGCCTGGCACTTCTGAAGATAATATAGCTCTTCATCGGTGTCATCGATCACATCGTCGGTACACGTCTATCGAGAGGGGACAATTACCGGCAAATACAGAAAAACACGATCAATGCAATGCACAATATGATGCATGCTATGACATGGCAATATGAATGTGTTTTGGGCTAATGCACCTAAAACCAGATTAAATGAAGTTGGCTTGAATCCAAGATTCAAATTCAAACTCCATATGTGGTTATTTAAATGTCATTCACTTCATTTGCCCTAAACAGTAGTGATAAGTTGTTCTAACATGCATGAAAATGGTACAGATGGATTCCTTGAATTTTTCTGATAATTTTTCATATATAAATTATTTAATTTGGAGTTACGGTTGAATTTATATGATTTATTGAAGTTTTAGCTATTTTCTGGAATTTCGTGATTATTTTTAAATCCAGAAAATACTTATTGCTTCAGCCCCACGTCACAGTGACGTCAGCAGGGTCAACTGGGCGCCCCAGGTCAAACCTGACGTGTGGGGGCCACACGTCAGTGACACAGGAGCTAATCCCGGTCAAACCCAGCGCTGACTGGGGTTTGACCAGGGGTGGGGCCCACAGTCAGTGGCCTAGGGGGTTGATTAGGGCGTCATTAGCGCTAATTAAGCGTGCCACGTCGGCAGTCGCCGGAGTATCGCCGGCGGCGACCATTCCGCACGGCGGCGCGGCTCGGATTCGAGCTAGGGGCGATGGTTTGGCGCGCGGTTTGGCTCATTGGAACGTCCGCGACGCGGCGCATCCAGCGGTGGCTGTGGCCGCGGCTGGGGTGGCCGGTAGCAGCAACTACGGCAAGCGAGGCGGCGGCCGGAGCTTCGGGTTTGAGCGGGGCGAGGCCATAGAGGACGGGAGGGATGGCTAAGGGGCTCGCCGAGCTCCTGAAGATGCTAGGAGCACGGTGCCGTGCTCGGTTTCGAGCCTTGCTGGCTGTAGTGACGGCGGTGACATCGCCGGCGGCGTGGGGTTCTCGGCTCGTTGTGAACAGCGGCTAGAGAGGGAGGTAGGGCACGGGGAGAGGGGGAATCGGGTCAAGGGCTCACCGCGGAGCTGCAGGGAGGGTTAGTGGGCTCGGGGGCGCGCCGGAGTGGCCGATTCGACGGAGAAGGGCGCCGGGGCCGAAGCTTGGAGATGATGACGATGGCGGCTGCTCGGGGCCCTTCTGGTCGCGTGAGACGTCGAGGAGGTCGAGGGAGGCACTGCGGAGCTCGGGAGCGCGTCGGGGAGGAGAGGGGGTGGTGGTGGCCGCGGCGGATGGCGTCGGTGGCGACGGGGCTCCGCTCGGTGGAGGAGAGAGGGAGCCAGAGAAAGGGGGGAGAAGGCACGGGGAGAGTGCGAGGCCTGGGAGGGTGCGTGGCGTCGCGGACGGGGTCCAGGGCGACGAGAGGAAGCAGGAGGTGGCCAGGGGGAAGCAGGAGGTGGCCGAGGCCTCTCGGGCGCGCGCCACGCCTCGCCTCTGTTCGTCCTCCTGGCAGGGAGGAAGACGACATGGGAGGGAGTGGAGATGGGCTGGCCCGGCTCGGCCGGTTGGTGGGCGCCAGGTGGGCTGCAGGTGAGTTAGGTAGGCTTCTGCTCTTTTTATTTAGTTCTGTTCTGTTTTTCTTTTATTTAATTCTTTTGCCACTGTTTTGAATTAAAAATAATAATTCAAACAATGCCAAAGCTCCTCTGAATATTTTTATTTTGCTAGATGGACTTTTCCAAAAGCTCATAAAATAATTCAGGGATATTTGAGATTATATTCTAATTATATGAATATAATTCAAATTCAAATAGCTAATGAATTAAATCCAAAGTCCCAAAAATAATTCCTTAAAAATGTTCAATATTTTGGTTGGGACCAGAACCCTTACCAAAAATTATCAAACATTTAAGAAGAGCATTTTGGAGCAATGAATGAGATTTCTAGGGTTTTTGCCCCTCTTTTATTTAAGTTTTTGAGGCTTCCAAAATTCCTCAGTTCAAGTTTCGAAAATATAGACTTGATGCACACATGAAGCTAGCCTAGAGCATTACCAGCATCTAGGGATGTGACAACTCACCCCCACTAAACAAGAATCTCGTCTCGAGATTCAAGCGTAGGGTAAGGTGAAGGGTAAACGCAACTAGTATAATCTTCACGATCCAGGGTGCACTTTAGTTGAATGTTGATTCATTCACCATCATTGTCTTGATGTCTTGCTCTGAGAAATCCGGCCAACATGACATGGAGGGAAGAAGGAGACTCTAAAAGGGTCGATCTTCTTGAAGATCGAACAACTCACGGAATGAGACATAGGACCATCTCTCGGGTTGAGACACGAGATACACATCAAGAGGGGTGGAAAGAAACGGATGACGAAGGTTCACTAGGTAGACAACGATTCCACACCTAAGAAGGTGGTAAACGATTGTCCACGTAGCGAGGAGTTGAGTTGCCATGATACCACGACGAAACATCCTGAAGGAGGGTGATTCGTAGATTATCCCCTTAAGTGGCAAAAAGAATTACCTTTGATTCAAAGATCATTGAAACTCTTTATACCAGCCTAAGGCAATCACAAGCGATCATTTGGAGGGGGTCGGTAGAATGGCATACTCGGACTTGGATGATGTGGATTACCTTGTTGAAGACAACGTAATGGATGAATTTGCTTATCACCGGAGATGGAAGAGACCCATGGTAGAATGGCACATTGGAGGTGCAAGCTAGGAACAAAATGCAAATGCTGGGAATGATTCTGGTAACTGGGGAAGGACCCAACCATAGAGAGTGAATTCACTGTTTGAAAGGATCATAGCATTGCCGAGGAAACTGAGAGCAAACCCAGTTAGTGCCGATGATAACACCTAGCGCTTGTGCGTGGTCTCAAGAACTTGAGCATTTCCATATTCATCAAGGTTTTACCAACATCCGTGTCAAGGATCCTGGCAACACAACATACCACCATGATGAACAATGATGGACGAGGCAGATGCATAGGAAGATAACATCAACTCAGATTTCACCCTAGCGAGGCCAAGGAAACAAAATCTGGATGATCGACCGAGAGACATTTAGCACTCCGCTTCTAATGTTCTCCTTGACGTGCTGGTGTAACCCATTCCTAGATATGGTTTCATAACTAGAACATCAAGTAAAGGTCCGACTTCGGGAGCAATAGAATCCATAAGGAACAGTTACGGAGGTAAATCCTACGAAATCCTTATGGGAAGGTGGCCAACTTCCTCAAACAAGATACTACAATGATAGGTCTTCCGGCTGGGTGTGTTGGCCACGACATCCACTTTACCGGTTATCGAGGGACCAATATTATAGTTCTTGGGAAATGTTCCAAACCATCATATCTGCCTGAGATTCAGATCTGCCTGAGATTCAGTTCTAGGAAGAAAAATGAAAGTTTGCAACACAAATCGACGAGATGACGTTGTGAGATTCTCGGGGAGTGAGCTACGATAGTAAGCTCCAAAACATGAGCTGGTTCTGCTAAAAACATGTGAACACGTTGTCCCAGACACGCATGGCCACGTAGCAGTCTTATAATTAAACACTACCGAGTTCAGGTGGAGAACCATCATCGAGGATATCGAAGTCTTTACGCAAGTCCATGGATTAGATCCCAAGCATAGACTTCTTTTCCTTGAACAAGTCAATCAGTGGCTTAGTGTGCTAGGGACACATATAGAATGAAGGTTGCAAGTCTCCAGACTACAGAATACTTCGCACGTGTGCATGACTGATTTGGGATGATTCCAAAGGAAACAAAACAATCTTTCTCAAATTCACGGCGGCAACTTTCACCAAATGCACGTGTATAAGAGGAAGTCACTCCTTTCATCAAACAAATACTTCATGAGCTAGCATGAAGAAAATGCTTTCAAAAGTTTCCAACACTAGCTTAATGTTCAACAACATCATGGAGGAGATAAGGATGTTGCCAATGGGCTCAACAACAATTCATCTAGGTTTCCTTTTAAAAGGAATTCCATAGTTAAGTGAACACGGTGATAGCATTGGTCAGACCAAAGATGTAATGGTGCATGCTCGAGGGATCAACCATGAATGAGACAACATTACGAGCATCGTTGGTACTGATTTGATTTGACGATAGCCCACACTCCAATCAAAGGATTGATAAGACAATAGGTCCATTAACTGATCACAAGGACCAATCGATGAAGATATCATCTTTCTTCAGCACACCCTACACAAGAATATCCCTTTGGAACGAACTAAGTCAGGCAAGCTTTTATCTTCCAACTCTCCAAGTTGTTGTCTATCTTAACCAACTAGCTCAGGGATATCTAACACCGATTTTTAGAGAGAAGGTGGTTCACAAGAACCCAACTTGATCACGAGATCAACATAGCGGTCAGGCGACAACCTGGTGATACTTCCGAGAAGAAATTTGGAATATCATGAACCATCGGTATGTTACTAAGCTCGAGAACAATCTTACTTTTCAGGGCAAGACGATATGATCAAATAAGCAAGGATGGGCACTATCCTAACTCACTGATCAGAGAGTGCACCAGAAATAAGGACTAGGTAGCACAATCAACCTTAGGGTGACGATTCAATAATCAACACGCTAAGAATGAGGTTATCGTCCATTTAACTACCAAGCAATGGAGTTGCTAGCAGTATTGATTTCACACGCCATGATTCATTTGTCGGCATTCCGGTTACAATAACACGGAAACAAAGAAATTATCAATGATGATCAGAAGTATTACTGCGTCAAGAATTCATAAGATGGTGTGCAATTCTCATGATATTCCTGATATAAAGATGGTAATACTTCAAGGTAGAACAGACCAGAAGCTGGATTGGCATTTTGATCTGCGGAATACAATTGCTTTGACCCAATCCTAGATATGGATGAGATTCTGGAGTTTGTTTCTCCTATTCATTCTGAAATAGAATGGCTTGGCGGACCACAAGGGTAATAGGCATCGACGAACGAATGCACGCATACTCTTGACTATCAATTGATAGGCGAGGGTCGGAAACAACTAAGATGGGACAACTCAAAAGAACATATGATTTTCTGAGTTGTGGATGCATGGATTAGCATGTCGAACGAAGTTCAACATATTTCTTCCGGATAACCCATGCAGAAAGGTAGAACTGGCAGAGCCACAATATATAATGGAGAACTCATCAAGAATAATCCTGTTGTGATATTTCAGGTCAACAAGGAACTTCTGCCATAAGTAGTTCATGGTATTTAGAAGAAGAAGATACCACGGACTTCAAGGACTATCGCAAAGGTTACTAATATCCTAAAGGCACTAGCAATTACTATCAACATGAAGTAGGTAGAGTGAACCTCGGGTTCAAGAACCCAGGAACAGAATACCTATTACTAAGTAGCATCACGGGATGCTTTCGAGAATGATGGCCAGAATCATCACACTGGGAACACAAATCATGGCTAAATTACTAGATGATCCCCTAAGACACCTAGGGTCATAATAATATCTCCAACATATATGTCAAGGTAACGGAGTACCTCAACTCACTGATTAGTGTGGTTAATCTGGCCCATGGGAACATTGAAACGGGAAGAAAGGATTTGCAAATGCATCAGACTACTTAGAAACCTGGGATGACTCGGACAGCATAACGGCTGTAAATGCTCAGAAAAGATTTGAGACATTCACAAAAATGGTGGCAGAACCACTCAGAAGCACAATATCAAGGTTCCGAGATCAACAATTAACATATGGAAGTAGTAGGAACTGAACTGAGACTTAAATCCAACAATCTTATTAGTCTATTGATTAGTAACACGTGATCCTGATAGAAAGAAGAGATAGCCTAGTTCTTAATCCCCGTAGGAAAGATAAGATGACTCAGATCAGAAGGGCATAAGGTATAAGGAGTAAAAAGAGCCTTACGTTCCATCCCACAATCAATTCCCTTATATAACTAAAGAATTTCTAGACTCAACTTCGACCAGTTTGGCTTGGTAATCCTACAGATAGTCAAGCTCTGATACCAACGCTGTCAGGACCCCGACTCAATGCCACATCGATCTAGCATGTAACACCTCATATTACTTTGCGGCCTCACGCACGGTATTCCCACGGGTGTCGCCTTACCTTTGCCCGGGACCGTTTGCGCCTTTTGGCACACGTATATGACGGTGTCGCTAGCATCCATATGATAAGGAGCCCGGGCTGACATGGCTAGTCGTAAACCCAAAGTGGCACAGACTTACAGGGACAGGCATCCATGACCCAGCATCGAACGTGTCGGTCATCAGCGAGTGAATCCAGGCTGTAGCACTGGGCTAGCAGGACTCCGGTGAACCGGGCTGTAGCGGGCTAACAGGACTCCGGTATTCATCGCGTGACATTTCCCCGAAGGGACAGACACAGGAACGAAGAAGGACACATGCCGGCCAGCCTAAGTGTTCCGGAGCAGTAGCAAGCTACCATGGCTCAGTGAAACACTAGGAGACATTTCCCGGTAAGAGAGGCTACTAAAGATAAACAACTAGATAGTCAGATCCCACACATACCAAGCATTTCAAACATACACACAATATGCTCGATATGTGCAATACAACATGGCATCACAAGATGACTCTACGACTCAAGTAGTTTATTCAATAGGCTCCGAGGAGCGAGATATTACAAACATGAGTCTCATGACCCAACAATCAGAGCATACAAGTCAAAGCACATGCGGAAGCTTAACATGTCTGAGTACAGACAACTATAAATGAAAAAGGCTGGGAAGCCTGACTATCTACCAGATCCTGCCGAGGGCACAAGATCGTAGCTGAGGTAACAAGCTAAACGTCGAAGTCCACGCAGAACTACTAGTGAGACTGAAGTCTCTCTGCAAAACATAAAATAGGCAAACGTGAGTACAAATGTACCCAGCAAGACTTACATCAGATCTATCTACATATGCATCATTATCAATAAGGGGGTGGAGGGGTTTGACTGCAGCAAGCCAGCTTTGACTCGGTGGCTATCCTGAACTACGACTGCAATGTAACTCTTTTGAGGTGGCGCACACGAGTCCACATATTCCCCATATCAATACACCACTATGGATCCGCTCCCGTCTCCCTACGAGAGCGCCATCCATAGCACTCATGCTTATCTTGCGTATTTTAGAGTATCCACTCTCACTTGTCTATGAACTGATATAAGCAACCCAGAAGTCCTTTACCGTGGACACGGCTATTCGAATAGATGATGTAAACCCTGCAGGGGTGTACTTCTTCATACATGTTTCCACCACTTAGCGTCTGCACACGACATGTGCTCGGCAGACTTCAAGCGAAAGCCGACGTGGGTGTAGACCACGACCTACCTAAACACTCAAGTCTCTAGTCCAGGTTTATTGCCTATTCGGGTTCCATCCATGAGGAGATCTGGTCGGAGTTTCGCTCACAGCCCCAAACGATGTGAACAGGGTTCTGTGACACCAAACGGGCGCCCGGTATACCCGGCCACGTGCCTACCGCATCACAGCCCACCCCTCCGGTCAGCGCTGTCCACGGCCTCCAGCATACTACAAACACCAGAAACTACTTGCAACTCCTGGACAGAGGACGAGGGTGAATAAGAAGTCGAGCGGGGTCATATTTCAGGGCCCAATGTATGGTAGTAGCTGAATCATGGATCACAAACACAGAAACTCAGTTCCTAAGGACGGCTTCAATGAGACAACCCACCATGTACTCCTACATGGCCTCTCACCGACACCTTTTACCAAATCGTGTTCACACACTTAGCTCACACACAGTAGGACATGTTCACACACCTCTGATTCATCCCGGATAAATCAGACCTGACACAACTCTAAGCAGTAGCAGGCATGACAACAAGCAAGAATGAGTAGGCACAACAGGGCTCAAACAACTCCTACTCATGCTAGTGGGTTTCATCTATTTACTGTGGCAATGACAGGTCATGCAAAGGATAAAGGGGTTCAGCTACCGCAGCTAGTAACAGTTGAATCATTGTTGTCCTAATGCATTAAAAGAGAGCAGGAGCGAGAGAGTGGGATTTTATCAGAATGAACAAGGGGGTTTTGCTTGCCTGGCACTTCTGAAGATAATATAGCTCTTCATCGGTGTCATCGATCACATCGTCGATACACGTCTATCGAGAGGGGACAATTACCGGCAAATACAGAAAAACACGATCAATGCAATGCACAATATGATGCATGCTATGACATGGCAATATGAATGTGTTTTGGGCTAATGCACCTAAAACCAGATTAAATGAAGTTGGCTTGAATCCAAGATTCAAATTCAAACTCCATATGTGGTTATTTAAATGTCATTCACTTCATTTGCCCTAAACAGTAGTGATAAGTTGTTCTAACATGCATGAAAATGGTACAGATGGATTCCTTGAATTTTTCTGATAATTTTTCATATATAAATTATTTAATTTGGAGTTACGGTTGAATTTCTATGATTTATTGAAGTTTTAGCTATTTTCTGGAATTTCCTGATTATTTTTAAATCCAGAAAATACTTATTGCGTCAGCCCCACGTCACAGTGATGTCAGCAGGGTCAACTGGGCGCCCCAGGTCAAACCTGACGTGTGGGGGCCACACGTCAGTGACACGGGAGCTAATCCCGGTCAAACCCAGCGCTGACTGGGGTTTGACCAGGGGTGGGGCCCATAGTCAGTGGCCTAGGGGGTTGATTAGGGCGTCATTAGCGCTAATTAAGCGTGCCACGTCGGCAGTCGCCAGAGTATCGCCGGCGGCAACCATTCCGCACGGCGGCGCGGCTCGGATTCGAGCTAGGGGCGATGGTTTGGCGCGCGGTTTGGCTCATTGGAACGTCCGCGATGCGGCGCATCCAGCGGTGGCTGTGGCCGCGGCTGGGGTGGCCGGTAGCAGCAACTACAGCGAGCGAGGCGGCGGCCGGAGCTTCGGGTTCGAGCGGGGCGAGGCCACAGAGGACGGGAGGGATGGCTAAGGGGCTCACCGAGCTCCTGAAGATGCTAGGAGCACGGTGCCGTGCTCGGTTTCGAGCCTTGCTGGCTGCAGTGACGGCGGCGACATCGCCAGCGGCGTGGGGTTCTCGGCTCGTTGTGAACGGCGGCTAGAGAGGGAGGTAGGGCACGGGGAGAGGGGGAATCGGGTCAAGGGCTCACCGCGGAGCTGCAGGGAGGGTTAGTGGGCTCGGGGGCGCGCCGGAGTGGCCGAATCGACGGAGAAGGGCGCCGGGGCCGAAGCTTGGAGATGATGACGATGGCGGCTGCTCGGGGCCCTTCTGGTCGCGTGAGACGTCGAGGAGGTCGAGGGAGGCACTGCGGAGCTCGGGAGCGCGTCGGGGAGGAGAGGGGGTGGTGGTGGCCGCGGCGGACGGCGTCGGTGGCGACGGGGCTCCGCTCGGTGGAGGAGAGAGGGAGCCAGAGAAAGGGGGGAGAAGGCACAGGGAGAGTGCAAGGCCTGGGAGGGTGCGTGGCGTCGCGGACGGGGTCCAGGGCGACGAGAGGAAGCAGGAGGTGGCCAGGGGGAAGCAGGAGGTGGCCGAGGCCTCTCGGGCGCGCACCACGCCTCGCCTCTGTTCGTCCTCCTGGCAGGGAGGAAGACGACAGGGGAGGGAGTGGAGATGGGCTGGGCCGGCTGGGCCGGTTGGTGGGCGCCAGGTGGGCTGCAGGTGAGTTAGGTAGGCTTCTGCTCTTTTTATTTAGTTCTGTTCTGTTTTTCTTTTATTTAATTCTTTTGCCACTGTTTTGAATGAAAAATAATAATTCAAACAATGCCAAAGCTCCTCTGAATATTTTTATTTTGCTAGATGGACTTTTCCAAAAGCTCATAAAATAATTCAGGGATATTTGAGATTATATTCTAATTATATGAATATAATTCAAATTCAAATAGCTAATGAATTAAATCCAAAGTCCCAAAAATAATTCCTTAAAAATGTTCAATATTTTGGTTGGGACCAGAACCCTTACCAAAAATTATCAAACATTTAAGAAGAGCATTTTGGAGCAATGAATGAGATTTCTAGGGTTTTTGCCCCTCTTTTATTTAAGTTTTTGAGGCTTCCAAAATTCGTCAGTTCAAGTTTCGAAAATATAGACATGATGCACACATGAAGCTAGCCTAGAGCATTACCAGCAGCTAGGGATGTGACAGTTCTTCACAAAAGACAGTGCTACCCGTCGATGCAGATAGAACCACGGTTGTACTGGCCCACAAACTAGCCCCACCACACATAATCGAGACTCTTCTAGATTGCACACTAACACCGTTGGGCAGAGAACCAGCTACAACCCATCTAACCGCAACCCCAGCGGATAGTAACCCACTTATAGTTGACAAAGCACCATGTCCACCACAAAGTACCCCCACACGAGCAGTTTGTAAAGCTACTATAGTGCCCAAAGCACGAAGACCGCCACAGCTAACCCAAACTCCACGTTTAAAGCAGAAGAGCAACTATTCTCAGGTCAGATTCCGTAGCTATGGTCCATACTCCTCTGCTGTTGCATCACTGTATTTACTCATACCAACTACTTTCGAATTTGAAGGATCCAATTGAAACTCCAATGGCGCAACAGGTATGTTTTAAACATATTTCTTTAACTGGATTGTTGTTCTAAATTCTTGCTCTATGTTGATTTCAGTTTAAGTTGTATAAACAGTTATGTTCTCATGTGATGCACATTACAAGTGCTGCCAATGTTGTGTAGTTTCTCACACTTATATTCTATCTATGCTGCTGTGTCTTAAAAATATATGAGTTGAACTGTGTCTCTATCTTGATTAGGGAACATAAACTAGAATGATATGGACAATACAGTGACCATAGTACATAGATATATGTTTGTTTCATGTTGTTATCTTGTCCACCTTAGTACTGAACCGGTTTATCAAAATGAGTTTGGTATACTACAAGCTAAACCTGTGATGTGTTTGCTTGTTTCTCTTATAGTATGCAAACAGAATATTGGAGAAGAGCACCCCACTATGCAATGGTAGAGAAAGTAATGCAGATAAGGTTTAAGATAGTGAGACAACCCTGTTGGTCTCCAAGAAAGGTGATAAAAACAATCTTGTAGACAGTGAGAAAACCCCACAGTCCTGCGTTGATGTAGTGTTCGAGTTACTGGCCAGTACCGCTGGCACAAGATCTTCGAACTTGCTGCCTGAATCACTTCGGCTTCTTCAGTCTCAGCTACAAGCTGAAAGGCATCAGTCATCTGTGCTGCAGCAAGAAGCTGAAGGACTGAGGAAGTCCCTACAGAATTCAGATGCGTACTTTCTTGTGCAACAGCAAGCGCTGGAGGATTTAAGCGCCAAACAAGAGAAAGTTAATAAGCTTGCTAAGCATCTTGCCAGCATTATGGGTACCCAGGATATTGTTTATTGAACTCTTCTGAAGTGGTTTCAATTCTGGACATGTTTTGCTACGGCGTTTATATGTTGTTGTGTTCCCTATATTTGCACTGGTGGTGATCTTTGATGCCCAGTGGATGTAATATGTGTAATAGCCGTGATAGCCTAGCATAAGTTGCTTGCTTATTTATTTCCTTGTTGTCTTGTTTATTTGTTTGCTTGTAGTCAGTGCAGTTCTTTTTCCGCGGTTTGCTAGTGGCTGCAATAACCTATTTTTTAAAACTAGGCCACAATAACCATGGGCTAATATTTGTTGTAGTGACACTGGGCCTCCTACGGGTCATAGAAACAGTGGGCCTTCTACGGGCCGTAGAAATAGTAGGCCTTCTACGGGCCGTAGAAACATTGGGCCTTCTACGGGCCGTAGAAACAATGGTCCTTCTACGGGCCCTATCATCAATGGGCTTTATACGGGCCGTATGATCGATTGGCCAAACATGGGCCAATAACAAGCCACATTATGGCCGTAAACGGGCTAGAGTTGGAATCGTCCGTTCATGGGCCAACCATAATGGGCCATCATTAATAGGCTGTATTTGATGACACTATGAAAACGGCCCAATGTATTAACGGACCACAAATGGGCCGACTGTAACCATGGGCTGAATTTGGCCCACAAGCGGAAAATTACAGTAACGGGCCGTAAGTAAACGAATGCTCGAAATGAGCCCAAGAATAAATGGGCTCTGAGAAGGCTGAAAGATAACATGGGCTGGAAACGGCCTAACTGAATAACGGGCCATTAATGGGTATAAAGTGATACACTGTTCATTACGGGCCAGTTTCACCATGGACCGTTAATGGGTCTAAAGTGATACACTGTTCATTGCGGGCCAGTTTCACCATGGTCCGTTAATAGGCCAAGTGTTACATAGGGCCTCATATGGGCCGAAAGACGTCATGGGCCATACATGGGCCAGAAGTGAAAACAGGATGGAATCATATTGGATGGCCCAGATGACGCTACTGGGCCTAATTCGGGTAGGGCGTAACGGGCCTTGGGTCAGCGGGCTGTAAATGGGCTATACGCGAACATCCCGTTAACAGGCTTTCCATGGGCCATCCCGTCACCTTTTGACCAAGTCAAACGGGCCGGCCTTTCCACAGGAATGGGCCTCTGTTGGGCCGGGCCACGTGTCGACGTATCATAGGCGCCTTCTGTCTAATGAGTGGATGACATTTGTCCCAACAATGAGCCGACACGTGTTTCCTCCAGCCAATGACGATTTTACACGTGGAAAATCCCCATTGGTCATGGTTGTTAACGGGTTATCGGATCCAAAACCCGACCCGATAGCTTAACGGCGTTCCATTACGGTGGATGCCACGTGTCGGTCACCCTTGACGAAAGCACTTCGGTGACGCGCGATTTATTGTCATGGAAGTGGACACTTCCGTGATGATAATTTTGGTAATGTCATGAAACACTTCTACAACAGCACAGGTATGACTATCTTGATTCTGTCATAAATTTTTCATGGATGTACATGCATGACAAAAAACGCGACCTACTGTGACAAACACGTATCATCACGGAAGTGTATTTTTTTAGTGTATCAAGGGGATTTGTGGATAAGTATAAACTGCCCACCAAGGTTCTTAGAACACCTATGTTAGTAAGCTCACGAGGAGCGGAATATATGGCCAGTCGAGGATGTTTTCAAGTGCCATTGAGTATAGGTAGGCATGTTTTCCCCTCGGACTTAATCATTTTGGAATCGCAAGGTTTGGATGTGATTCTGGGTATGGATTGGCTATCAATGTATGGAGGAAACATCGATTACGCTAGTAAGTCAATTTTGCTTACCACCCCAGAAGGAAGAAGGATTAAGTATGTATCACGGCAGGAGCCAAAGAGGACCCAAGTAAATTCCTTATCAGGAGTTGTACAGGAGGAAGTACTAGTGGTGAAGGATTTCCCTGATGTATTTCCAGAAGAGTTGCCAGGCATGCCACCAGATAGAGACATTGAGTTTTTGATTGAGCTTTTGCCAGGCACAGGGCCGATATCTAAGAGACCGTACCGGATGCCCGCACAAGATTTGGAGGAATTTAAGAAGCAGATTAAAGAGTTACTGGATAAAGCTATATTCGCCCAAGTTTTTCGCCTTGGAGATCACCAGTGCTTCTATTGGAAAAGAGGGATGGATCGTTGAGGATGGTTGTTGATTATCGAGGACTGAATGAAGTGACAATCAAGGACAAGTACCCATTGCCGATGATCAACGATTTATTTGACCAATGACAAGGAGCTAAGGTATTTTCTAAGATCGATTTGCGATCGGGATACCATCAGTTGAAGATTCGAGAGCATGATATACCTAAGACGGCTTTTACCACCAGTACGGGCTGTATGAGTACACCGTTATGTCATTTGGTCTGACTAACGCACCTGCCTATTTCATGAACATGATGAACAAGGTGTTGATGGAGTTTCTGGATAAGTTCGTTGTGGTGTTCATTGCTGATATTTTGGTCTACTCGAAGAATGAAGAAGAGCACAAGGAGCATTTGCGTTTGGTACTGGAGAAGCTCAGAGAACATCAGTTCTACGCCAAGTTCAGCAAATGTGAGTTTTGGTTGAAAGAAGTTGGATTCCTCGGACATGTTATATCCGGAGAAGGAATAGCAGTAGATCCCACCAAGGTTGTCACTATGACAAACTGGGTAGCACCAACGACAGTTGGAGAGATCCGGAGTTTTCTTGGACTGACAGGATACTACCGAAGATTCATTGAGAATTACTCAAAGATTGCAAAACCTATGACGGAGTGTTGGTGTACTAGAATAGGGGTACCCTAGTACCCCGAACTTGTGCACGGGCAGTTGCAGCACCCCGCGGCAAAGGCTTGCCGGGCGAACGCCAAGATCCCCCAAGGTTCCCTTGGAGCCATCCAAGAACAAAGTATTTAAGCTAAGGTGACAAGACCCTGGCAAGAGGAGCTTGCCGGGAAGGCCAACCAAGGCGCTCCAAGGAACTTGCCGCGACGCGCCACGCACTCCGGCAAGGCAGCAAGGCCCCGGCAAGAGGAGCTTGCTGGGAAGACTAAACAAGGTACACCGAGGCCCGGTGAGCGACGAGCTTCTGGGCCCGGCGAAGATAACAACAGCGGCAAGGCGCTTGCCGCGGCAGGCGGCCACTCTGCGGCCACGCTCCAGCGCATCCACCAACGTGTCGCTCTAGGGGCCTCACTGGGCGCGCGCGGCGGGAGGCTGTACAGCCAGCGATGCGCAGTGGCATGCGAAGCTGACAAGATCGCCATCGTGGCGAACGGTGGCGCCCCTAACGGTCCTTTTCTGCACTCCTCGGGCGACTCAGACGGGCATTTAATGCCCTTGTCCCCTGCCGTCAGGGTTAGGTAGGGTGCACTGTACAAGCAACTTTATCAACTACCTCGCTTTTTACGTTTTTACCCTCCTCTGCGTTGCCACCTGTCGGTGACCCCTTTAGCGTATAAAAGGAGGCCCATGTGCAACGTAGAGGGGGTTCGGGGTTCGGGAGGTTCGGACAGTTTGCTTCGATTCATAGGTAGCCCAGAAAACATCGTACTCTCTGGCTCGAGAGCAAGAACACCAGATAATACAACCAGACAAGCAGCAGTAGGAGTGTTATCTCTCCGGAGAGCTCCAAAGCTGGGTAAACTGCTCATGTGCCTCGCCTCGATCTGCTCTTCGTGCGACCTCCGCCCCCCGCTGAACCGAAAGGGGCCCGGTCCGCCGGCCCCATAGGTGTTCGTGGATCAGTTTCCCCGACATCTTTGGCGTGCCAGGTAGGGGGTGTTGAGATTGTGTGAACCAGATCCGGCGTTCACACGAGCTAGATCTTTATTCCCTTCATCAACATGCCACCGAAGAAGAAGACTTCGGCGGCAGCCGCTCCATCCACGTCACTTCCGCCACCGTTAGAGCAAACGAGTGGTGGGATGGACGTCGGCGGAAGAAAGGACGTCGACGAGGAAGCTCATGATGCCGCCAGGTCCAAGAACAAGGCTGCACAAACCTCGGCGACTGTACATGTTCCACGCCACTCTCAGGAGGCGCAAGATCAACAGCGTCATGGCACTAGCAGTGCCATACGCATGACAGCCCAAGACCAAGCTGTTGGATCTCGGGGCGCTCCAGACCAGCATGCACGCCAGCGTGCTGGCACGAGCGGGGCACGGTCGCCTGGACGGGATACTGCTCCTTCTAACATAGTTAGAAGTTCGAGCACGTCCCGCTCCTCGCGCCGTCCGCCACTGCCACCCACTACCCCAGTAGAAGCTTTGGCGCGAGCTCAACTTCTCCTAGATTACCCTCCGACGTTGGACAAGATCGACGAATGGAGGGCCACCATTCAGAGTCTCATCGGCTATGCAAACGGCGACACTCCATGGCGGCCGAGCGCGTCGCCGCCGCGGCAGGACTGCCGGACGCAAGCCGGTGGCGACGAAACGGGCGGAGGTGCAACTACCATGCAATCACCGCCCCGAAGGCCAAGATCGCCGACTCGCCGGATCCACCTCGACAGCGACTCCACTGCATCGTCGGATCCACGAGCTCGTCGCGATCAGCGCCAAGTTCTTCATGATCGACAACAAGAAGACGCTCGAACCCGCATCGAGCGCCGAAGAGAAGCGCGACGTCAATCCGACAAGCGCGCTGGGCCCTCTGTTGACATGCATGTGCCAGGGGAACCAGGCGATCTGCCGTACGCGGTAGGTTGTCCTGCGTTCACTCGTGAGCTGCGGCAAGTCCAGTGGCCCAGTACAAAGAACTTCAAGCCAGACGTACCGGAGAAGTACGACGGCAAGACGCATCCGTCAGAGTTCCTCAGCATCTACACCATTGCGGTACAAGCTGCCGGGGGACGAGATGACAAGATCCTTGCCAACTACTTCCCGCTGGTGCTCAAGCCCAATGTCAGATCCTGGCTCATGCACTTGCCGGACAACTCCATATCCTCTTGGGCTGATCTGTGCCATCAGTTTGTCGGCGCCTTTACAGGCGGACACAAGCCTCATGGCCAGGAGAGTGATCTTCATCTGCTCGCCCAGAAGGAAGGAGAGCCCCTGCGCAAGTACATTCAGAGATTCAGTAGCGTGCAGCACAACATCCCAGACGTCCACCCTGCCGCGGTGATCAGCGCGTTCCATCAGAACGTGCGGAACCGCAGGATGCGGGAGGAAATGGCGATGTGCAAGATCAGGGACGTCAGTGAATTATATGCACTGGCCGACAAGTGTGCGCGTGCTGAGGAAGGGAGGAGACTCCCCGGAGAAAATATAGGAGCGGGAGGATCTGACAGTGAAGATGCTGCCCCGACAAGGAAAAACCGGCGGCGGAACAACAGAAGGAGGAAAGGCAAAGAAGTGCTAGTTGTTGAGCAGTCCGGCAACGGTGGCAGCGCCAAGGAAGCCAAAGCTGGTGACTCCGGCAAGGAGGTTGCCGCGGAGGTGGCGGTCACCGACAAGCAGGACGGCACCAACAAGCAGTATTGCAAGATTCACCGCACCAAGGGCCATGATCTTCAGAACTGTAAGAGAGTCGAGAAGCTTGTTGAGTAACAGAAAGCTGAATACGAGCGGCACGACAAGGAGAAGGCCCAGGAAGGAGCTGGTGGATCCGGCAAGAAACGTCCCGGCCGAGGAGGATGCCGCGGCAAGGCCAAGCAGCGGCACGGAGACAGACCTCCTCGCGGCCGCGACAAGGATGAAGATGACGGTGACGATGAAGATATGGATGATGAGGAGACTGATGAGCAGGAGTTCCAGAAAGCCACAGAGGTCCTGTGCGTTGACGGTGGTGCTTCTCTGCATGCCTCGCACCGCCAGCTCAAGCAGTGGGTGCGGGAAGTTAATGCAGCAGAACCACCCGTCGAGTCACGCAAGCCTCTAAAATGGTCCGGCACGCCTATCATCTTTGATATTGAGGACCACCCGGATCGCATAACTGCGGTCGGGTGCTTGCCGATGTTGGTTTCACCAACAATCCGCAACCTCAAGGTCACTAAGATGCTAGTTAACGGCGGGGCCGGCTTGAACCTGATCTCCTCCGCGGTGCTCCAGAAGCTCCAGATCCCTGACAGCGAGCTCGAAGAGACCGGCACATTTCAAGGAATCAACCCGGGAAGGAGCAAGCCAAAGGGAAAGATCACGTTGCTGGTAACATTTGGCAGTGAGCTGAACTTCAGGACTGAGAAGGTCACGTTTGACGTTGCCGACTTTCCATTACCTTACAATGGAATCATTGGCCGTCCAGCACTCGCCAAGTTCATGGCAGCCTCTCACTATGCGTACAACGTACTGAAAATGCCAGGCCCAATAAGTGTCATCTCTGTCCCTGGTGACAAGAAGGATGCTCTTATCTGTGCCGACAAGATCTACCAGGAAGCCGCAGCCGCAGCAGAACGAAGGACACTTGCCGCTGAAGTTCCCAGGGGGAAGAAGAAGACCGAGTCCGGCAAGAGCTCTGATGCCCACTCCGGCAAGCGCACCTCTTCGGAGTGTTGCGCTACCGTCGAGAACGCACCGTCGAGCTCCACCGGCAAGCGAAAGAAGGCAATGGCAGCTCCACCTGAGACTAAGAAGGTGTCCACCAAGGAGGATGGCACTGGTGGTACCTTCACCATCAGCGCCACTCTTGACCCCAAATAGGAAAGCGCGCTCATTGCTTTCCTGCGGGCGAATGTCTACGTGTTTGCGTGGCAACCGTCTGATATCCCCGGTGTTCCCATGAAAGTGATTGAGCACCACCTTGCCGTCTGTCCTCATGCGCGGCCCGTCAAGCAGAGAGTTAGAAAGCAGGCAGTAGAGCGCCAAGAATTCATCACAGAAGAAATCAAGAAGTTGGAAGCAGCACGCCTTGTCAGAGGAGTACTCCATCCCACGTGGTTGGCCAATCCTGTTGTTGTGCGCAAAGCTAACGGGAAATGGAGACTTTGTATTGACTTCACTGATGTTAATAAAGCTTGTCCCAAAGACCCATTTCCCTTGCCGCGTATTGACCAGATTGTTGACTCCACAGCCGGATGTGATTTGCTTTCATTTCTTGATGCATACTCAGGATACCATCAGATCTTCATGGCAGAAGAAGATGAAGAGAAAACCGCATTTATCACCCCGTGTGGCATGTACTGCTTCGTACGGATGCCTTTCGGTTTGAAGAATGCTGGTTCAACATTCGCAAGGGTAGTCCACCATGCTTTTGAGCCACAAATACACAGAAATGTGGAAGCTTACATGGATGACATAGTGGTCAAGAGCAAGAACAAGGCGACCCTGATTCAAGATTTAGACGAAACATTTGCAAACCTGCGCAAGATCAACCTCAAGCTTAACCCCGAGAAGTGCGTGTTTGGAGTCCCTTCCGGCAAGCTTCTCGGGTTCTTCGTGTCTCAGCGGGGAATTGAAGCCAATCCCGACAAGATCAAAGCCATTGAGCAGATCGAAGCACCAAAGCACGTCAAGGATGTACGAAGGCTTGCCGGTTGCGTGGCTGCTCTCAGCAGGCTTATCTCTAGATCTGCTAAGCGCGCCCTGCCATTTTTCAAAATTTTGAAAAAGGCAGGTCCAATGAAATGGACTCCGGAAGCGGAGGCTGCGCTGCAGGACTTGAAGAGATACCTGTCCTCCACTCCAACGCTTGTCGCACCTAAGCCGCAAGAGAAGTTGCTGCTGTATATAGCGGCAACCAATCAAGTGGTTAGTGCTACGTTAGTGGCGGAGAGGGAGGCGGATGATGAGCCAGCAACCACGGCAGATCCATCCAGCGACAAGCAGGGGGCTTCGTCGACAAGCTCTGGTCCCGACAAACATGGGTTTGCGCAGGAACATGATAAGATGCCAAGGAGAATGGTGCAGCGCCCAGTTTACTTTGTCAGTTCTCTTCTGCAGGGGGCTAGATCAAGGTACTCTGGTGTGCAGAAGTTGCTTTTCGGCCTCCTCATGGCCTCGAGAAAGCTGCGCCATTACTTCCAAGCACATGAGATCACAGTCGTCACTCGCTTTCCGCTGAAGAGGATACTGCAAAATCCAGAAGCAACGGGCAGGATTGTCGAGTGGGCGCTGGAACTGTCAAGCTTTGGCCTCAAGTTTGAGAGCACTCAACTATCCAAAGCAGAGCATTGGCAGAGTTCATAGCAGAGTGGACGCCAACCCCAGATGAAGAAATTCCAGAAACGAGCATCCCCGTCAAAGAGGCAAGCAAAGAGTGGCTGATGTACTTTGATGGTGCCTTCTCGCTGCAAGGCGCCGGTGCAGGCGTGCTGCTTGTCGCACCCACCGGAGAGCACCTCAAGTACGTAGTCCAGATGCACTTTCCCAAAGAGCAAGCAACCAACAATACTGCAGAGTATGAAGGATTACTTGCCGGTCTCAGAATCGCAGCAGACCTTGGGATTAAGAAGCTCATTGTCAGGGGTGACTCACAGCTTGTCGTCCGACAAGTGAACAAGAACTACCAGAGTCCGTTGATGGAAGCGTATGTTGATGAAGTGAGGAAGCTAGAAGAGCACTTTGACGGCCTACAAATGGAGCATATCCCAAGAGCTCAGAATGATATTGCTGATGGCCTGTCAAAGTGCGCCGCACTAAAGTTACCTGTGGAACCAGGGATCTTTGTGCTTAAGTTGACTCAACCATCCGTAACGCCCTCAACTGGACAAAGCAAGAAGAGGAAGTTGGTTTCCGGCGACTACTTTCCGGCAGAGCTCCCCGAAGCCGCCGCCAAGAAAGTCCCCAAGATCAACACCAAGGATGCTGAGGAGCAGTCTGCTCCGGCAAGCCTTATGGTTTGTTACGTCGAAGCAGACGCTCCCGACAAGTTTTGCTCCGGCAAGCTTGCTGGGGAACATCAAGCTCCGGCAGGGCCGCAAGTCCTTGCCGTAGAAGCGGATGTTCCCGCAGCAGCAGATGTGCCTTTAGTCCTTGTTGTCGAGCCACAAGCTCCAGCATGGGCACAGCAGATTGTCCATTTCCTTTAGACAGGAGAACTTCCCGAAGAACAAGAAGAAGCGGAAAGAGTAGCCCGGCAGTCAAGTATGTACCAGTTTGTCGATAGCATACTGTACAGAAGAAGACTCAACGGTGTGAAATTGAAGTGTATTCGCCGGGAAGATGGACAAAAGCTGTTGGCGGAGATACATGGAGGCATATGTGGCCACCACATTGGCGCAAGAGCACTTGCCGGCAAAGCTTTCGGCAAGGTTTCTTTTGGCCGACAGCCCTCCAGGATGCAACTGCACAAGTAACCAAGTGTGAAGCGTGCCAGTTCCACTCCAAACAGATACACCAGCCAGCTCAAGCTCTCCAGACGATCCCTTTATCCTGGCCATTTTCGGTCTGGGGGCTCGATATCCTCGGCCCCTTCCCCCGAGCTGTCGGGGGCTTTGAGTACTTGTACGTCGCAATCGACAAGTTCACAAAGTGGCCGGAAGTGCAGCCAGTGAGGAAGGTGACAGCACAGTCAGCAGTCAAGTTCTTCAGGTCGATTGTTTGCCGTTTCGGGATCCCTAACAGGATCATCACCGACAACGGCACGCAATTCACGAGCCGCACCTTCATGCAGTACGTCCAAGACCTTGGCGCCAAGGTCTGCTTCGCTTCTGTTGCTCATCCGAGAAGCAACGGTCAAGCAGAGAGGGCAAATGCTGAAGTGCTGCGCGGGCTCAAGACCAGAACTTTCGACAGGCTGCACAGGTGCGGAAGGAACTGGATCGAGGAGCTGCCGGTGGTTCTTTGGTCGATCAGAACGACGCCAAATCGAGCCACTGGCCAGACACCTTTTGCTCTAGTCTATGGAGCAGAGGCAGTTCTCCCCACGGAACTCGTATACGGATCACCTCGAGTGCTCGCTTACGATGAGCTTGAGCAAGAACAGCTGCGGCAAGACAACGCGCTGCTCCTTGAGGAAGATCGTCTTCAGGCTGCTGTACGAGCTGCTCGATACCAGCAAGCTTTGCGCCGCTATCATAGCCGCAAAGTTAAAGCCAGAAGCTTCGAGGAAGGCGACCTTGTTCTTCGGTGTGTTCAGTCCGCCAAGAATTCCAACAAGTTGACGCCGAAGTGGGAAGGCCCTTATCGGGTGAGAGGAGTCACAAGGCCTAGCGCTGTCCGCCTTGCGGCCGAAGATGGCATTCTGGTGAGCAACTCTTGGAACATAGAACATCTTCGTAAGTTTTTCCCATAAGGCGCGATTGCCGGAACCCGTTCCGGCAACCACCTTTTGTACAAGTCTTGCCGCTGTTGCATGTAATCCTTTGTACAAAGCCGGGCGCAGATCCCGTGCATAAGTAAAACCCCATGTGCTCCACACAGCTTGTCCATTTCATGCGTTAGTTCCTTTCTTGCATGCGATTATCTGACACTTTGTGCAACACCTACATCCGGTAAGCAGTAACGAGCCGAAGAGCTCCATATTATTATTTTCTCTTCTTTCTTTTTCTTTTAAAAGGAAAAGAAGGTTCTCTCGCACACAAGTTTGCCGGGGGGGAAGGAGAAGATTGTGGTATGGGCCAGGCGTCGTTCAAGCAAAGACTTGCCTTACCGGGAAGCAAATGACAGAAAAGCTAAGTTGCCAAAGTTTGAGCAATCACTTTTTAAAAAAAATTGAGTTATCTTCCTCGAACGACCCTGCTTTGTATGGAAAACCTGTGCGCGGAGGAACCAACTCGTGGCTAGTTGCGCCCTTACTTTGTTTCGAGTCCGCTCAACAGCTTAAGCGTGCTGCATCTAGTCGCGACAAGGTTTCTTGTCGGAAGCAGCGCCGCCAGCAGGCTGCTGAAGTTCCGCACTCAGCGCTCGCGGCTCGGGCGCCTGTGCCGACAAGTTCCCTAGAAGCGTAGGGTAAAAACATACAAAGGAAGGAATCTAGTAGAGGAAATAACATTGCAATTGATAATAGAAATAAAGTTATATTACAAGATAACTTGTCGTAGCTCTAACAGACTGTTTTCATAACATGATCAGCAGCGACAAGGGAAAAGAAGGAATGGGCGGCCTAATCTATGCGTCCGCCCTCGACTCTCTTGATCTCACTCACCTTGTCCACAATGGGTGCGACAAGAGCCTTGAGTGCATCCAGATCGGCGTCAGGCGGCAAGGACCTGAGGACGTTGGTGAAGCTGAGGCCTGGGTTGCGGAAGGCCACCTTCATCAGCACCTTCTGGAGAACCCCGGCGCAGATTTTGCACGACTCGTCAGCCAGCTGCTTCGGGATCCTCTCCCGGAGCCGCTGGAGTGCCGTCGCCACGCCCTTGAAGAACAGGCTGAGCTTGGCGCTGGGTTGAAGACTCTCGTCGGAAGGATACCCAAAGTCCTCCATCCCCAGCTGCGCCAGCTCCTCGTTGATGACTGCGGCAGTGTTCACCAGACCCTCGGTCCAGTGCTCCACTGTGTCCCTGAACGAGTTCTGGGTAACTGCAATGCTCTCCAGCAGCGCCGCGTCAGCCTTGACCTTCTCCAACAAGGTCTTCTCCCGCTCCTTGGCGGCCTCCAGCGTCTGCGTCAGCCTGGCCAGCTTCAGCTCCAGGTCTGCTTTGGAATCCTTGGCGGCGCTGAGCTCCTTGCCCCTCTCAGCGAGAAGGCCTTGCAGCTCGCCGTGGGCAGGAGCATCCTTCTCTCGCTCACGCTTGAGCGCGGAAAGCTCCTCGCCGCTCTTCCCAATATCAGCCTCCAGCCGTGCCGCCTTCTCCTCTAGCTCTTTATTGGCGGCCTCTGCAGTTGCCGCGGCATCCTTTGCCTCCTTGAGCGCCCCGCCAAGTGCTCGCTCGCGCTCGGCGAGCTCTTCCTCGTAGCTGTCGAGGTGGGCCTTCTGCTGCACTAGTTCACCTTCCCGCGCGGACTGCTTCTCGGCAGCCAGCCTTTGTTCCTCCTCAGCCTCGGCCTTCTCGAGAAGAAAGGCCGTGCGCTCCTCGTCGACTCGCTCCCGCTCCTGCGCGAGGGACCGGAGAGCTTCTTGATTTTGGCCCCAGAGCTCCTCCGCGTGCTTTTGCATGTCAACTCCCGGGAAGCCAGCTTGGCTTGCCGGGTGCGGTAGAGTGACAGCAGCTTCTGCAACAGCTGCTCCTCCTTAGGCTCGCCGCTGCTGCTGCCGGGCGCGTCAACCAATGACAGTCCAGCAGAGGCAAGCACCTCCCCGTTAAAAGTCTCCCCCTCGACCGGCGCCCTGGAGCTCGACGCCCAGGGTAGCTTGATGAAGATATTGTCACCGGCCTGCAAGTGGGCGCTGGGCTGGGGCTCCTCGGAGCCCAGCTCCGCAGAAGCGGCAGAGGGTTCGACGGTCGGTGCAGCGCCCGGCGCTCCTGCGGCCTCAGGGTCGTCAGTGCGATCGCACGACCCCTCGCCGGCTTCCGTAGCAGCAGCCCCGGCGGCCTCCTCGCCGGCGGTCTCATCAGCACCGGCACCTTCGTCGCCGGTGCCCTCTGTCTCCATTGGCTCAGCCGTAGATGGGTCTGAAGAACGAAGAAGGGAGGAAAATCAATCAAAAATCCAAGAAAGGAAAAACGGAAGAAGCAGAACCCAAGAGAAAGTTTCTGGGCAAGTGGATTACCTGCGCCAAGATCTTCAGTTGCGGCCTCGGTCGCCGCAGGATCAGCAGTGTCGTCCCTTGCCGGAGACTCCCCCCTTGCTGGAGAGCGCTCCCTTTCCGGGGACTCCTCCCTTGGCGGCGCAGTTGAAGCAGGTGGCACTTCGGGACCAGCCTCCGGGCGCTCCTGATGAGGCTGCTCTGCTCCTGCACAAGTCAACAAGCAAGATATCAGCAAAGGAAAAAGCACTCCAGCGCGCCCGACAGCAGAAGGCTCAACTATGAACTTACGTTGGGGGCTACACTGGGGGCTACTCTGAGGAGTGACTGCCGGGTCTGTCAAGGTGGTCTCGGGCCCACCTCCTGCTGACACGATGGGGTCATCATCGATGACGATCACCGCGGCCTTGGCCCTCTTCGCCGCTCTCTGGGCCAGCGTCCTGAAAAGAAAGGAGTCCAGATTGGAGCAAGTCAGATACAAGATATAAACAGCAAGATTGAAGGATTATAAGAGCACCAAGGAAACTCACTCTTCTTTCTCCTCGTCGGAGCTGAGCGCGGAAAGATCGAAGTCCGGCCCTCCTCCGGTGCGGCGAGGTGGAGGAGTAGGATCTCTTGCCCGCTTGGCGGGGGCAGTGGCAGTGGCCCGGGAAGATCCCGCTCCAGTTGCCGCTGTTGCGTGAGGCGCTCCCGCGGCAACATTGCTTGCTGCGGTAGAGCGCGTCGCGCGGCTCGGTGGCTGTGGAGCCGGCTGCTGCCCCGCTGCGTCCCCGGCCCTGCGAAGGCGCCTCCTTGGCGGGGCCGGGGGCTCCGCCTGCGGCAAGTTCTCGGAAGGCTCAGCCTCCACCTCGCAGGCCTCGCTCGACTCGGCTTCGAAACCGGCTGGCTCCTCCTCGCCCATGAACTCCGCGTGTTCGGCAAGGTTTGCCGCCTCTGCAGCCTCCGCCTCCTCCACAGTAAACCCAAACACACCCGCAGCAGCTGCGGCCGCAGCCTCTTCCGCCCTAGTAGCGATGAGCTGTAGCTCCTCGTCGGTGGTGTCACGGGTGAGGCTCTTCTGCTCGTCAGCGCGGACCGGCACTTCCTCCAAGGTGTCGAAGAACGCTCGCACAATGTCATCCGCAGGCTCTTGCCAAGTTGGGACGATACCGTGTGAATCGCACAACGGCATCATGGCACAGATCCGGTCAAGCGAAGAGTTATTGCACAAAGGAACTATGCCCCTCGGCACTGTGAATGGGTGCTGGGGGTCGCGTTTGAATAATTCCAAGAGCATTGCGTCCAACTCCAATACGGTGAAGTTGTAGTTGAGGCCTGGCCGCAGCCTCATGATGTCCGCCGAATTCTTGAATTCCCAGGCGGGCCTCCCCCTCTCCTGTAGGGGGGCAATGCGGCGGCGGAGGAAATCTGCCCCGACAGCACCTACGGTGAGCCCGGCAAGCCTGAGGCGAAGAATCCGAGTGATGGCGATCTTCAGCCTCTCGTCTTCCGGGGCCACGTTGCTCCAGTCATTGCCGCACACTATTGGGGTTTGGCGCACGGCGGTGAAGGGCTGCGGATTCTCCTCAACGATCCAGCACCACTCCACTCTCCACTCCTCCCACTTGCTGCGGAGCTCACCCTCCAAGTACGCATCTTTCGTGACGACTCTCGAGACCCAGGCAATCCCTCCGGCAAGCGGCTCTCCTCTCTCTACCCGAGGTATGAAGAAGTGGCGGAAAAGGGCAACACTAGGGTGGACTCCGACAAAGTTTTCGCACAAGTGTGCGAAAACTGCCATGGTCAGGACAGCATTGGGGGTGAAGTCAAGGAGGTGGAAGCCATATGTGTTCAAAATGTCACAAAAGAACTCCGAGAAGGGCGGGCAGAGCCCGCAGTAGAAGAATAGCGGGAAGAAGGGGTACCCGTTTGAAGCCAACTCCGAGGCAGCGGCTGGGAGTACCCTCGTGCGCAGATGCGCACGCGTCTCCATCGCGCAAAAGAGGTAGAGGTACTCCCTTAGCTCCTGCATGCCGAGCTGGGGGGTGAAGATCGCCCGCTCCTTCCGCAGTGCCGCGAGCCGCTGCGCCTCAGCCGACTTCACACCCTTTCCCTTGTCGGCTTTCGGGGCCATGGCGGAGGTGGTGGGGAAGGTCGACGGCGTGGTGATGCTGGTGGCAATGGGGGGGGGGGCGGAACGCTGCTCTCTCGGCTTCGAGAAGAAGGGGGGAGCGGCGGAGTTTGTGAAGAAGGAGTAGCAGCAACCAGCGAGGGGGAACGAACTGCCCCTGTTTCCTCTGCTTATAAAGAGGGACGGGGCGGACGTTTCGGCCTTCCAAATAAACAACCACCCACGATCTCTCCCACGATGCCGCATTCAACGCGTGCCGTTATGGGAGAGTGCGGTGGATACGGAACAAGATTTGGCCTGGCACAGCCCGCGTGTGCCCGTGCCCTGTCTTGGGCCTGGCCCAACAGCGCTCGGCACCGTGTCTGGCCCAGGCCCAGGGGCTCCTGTCGGTGTACTAGAATAGGGGTACCCTAGTACCCCGAACTTGTGCACGGGCAGTTGCAGCACCCCGCGGCAAAGGCTTGCCAGGCGAACGCCAAGATCCCCCAAGGTTCCCTTGGAGCCATCCAAGAACAAAGTATTTAAGCTAAGGAGACAAGACCCTGGCAAGAGGAGCTTGCCGAGAAGGCCAACCAAGGCGCTCCAAGGAACTTGCCACGACGCGCCACGCGCTCCGGCAAGGCAGCAAGGCCCCGGCAAGAGGAGCTTGCCGGGAAGACTAAACAAGTACACCGAGGCCCGATGAGCGACGAGCTTCTGGGCCCGGCGAAGATAACGATAGCAGCAAGGCGCTTGCCGCGGCAGGCGGCCACTCTGCGTCCATGCTCCCGCGCATCCACCAACGTGTCACTCTAGGGGCCTCTCCGGGTGCGCGTGGCAGGAGGCTGTGCAGCCAGCGGTGCGCAGTGGCATGCGAAGCTGACAAGATCGCCATCGTGGCGAACAGTGGCGCCCCTAACGGTCCTTTTCTGCACTGTTCGGGCGACTCAGACGGGCATTTAATGCCCTTGTCCCCTGCCGTCAGGGTTAGGTAGGGTGCACTGTACAAGCAACTGTATCAACTACCTCGCTTTTTAAGTTTTACCCTCCTCTGCGTTGCCACCTGTCGATGACCCCTTTAGCGTATAAAAGGAGGCCCATGTGCAACGTAGAGGGGGTTCGGGGTTCGGGAGGTTCGGACAGTTTGCTTCGATTAATAGGTAGCCCAGAAAACGTCATACTCTCTGGCTCGAGAGCAAGAACACCAGATAATACAACCAGACAAGCAGCAGTAGGAGTGTTATCTCTCCGGAGAGCTCCGAAGCTGGGTAAACTGCTCGTGTGCCTCGCCTCGATCTGCTCTTCGTGCGACCTCTGCCCCCCGCTGAACCGAAAGGGGCCCGGTCCGCCGGCCCCATAGGTGTTCGTGGATCAGTTTCCCCGACACGGAGTTGTTGAAGAAAGATACCAAGTTCAAATGGACTGAGGAATGTGAGGCCAGTTTCCAGGAGTTGAAGAAACGTTTTGTTACATCGCTAGTGTTGATTCTGCCAGATCAGCGCAAGGATTACGAGGTGTATTGCGACGCTTCTCGTCGAGGACTTGGAGCAGTGCTTATGCAGGAGGGAAGAGTTGTTTCGTATGCTTCACGACAGCTTAAGCCCCATGAGTTGAATTATGCTACACATGATTTGGAGTTAGCAGTCATAGTGCATGCATTGAAGACATGGAGACATTTTCTCATTGGAAACCATTGTGAGGTGTACAAGGATCACAAGAGTTTGAAGTACATTTTCACATAGAAGGAGCTGAATCTCAGACAAAGGAGATGGTTAGAGCTCATCAACGATTATGATATGAGATTGCATTATCACCCCGGAAAGGCTAACGTAGTAGCCGATGCGTTGAGCCGCAAGAGCCATGTCAATACACTCATGACCGTAGAGTTACCAAAGGAGTTAGCCGAGGATCTTCGAGAGGTATGTTTGGAAATAGTTCCGAGAGGCTATGTAGCAGCTTTGGAGATTCAGTCTACTTTGATGGATAAGATCAGAGAAGCTTAGAAGACTGACAAGGAGATTGCCTCTATAAAGGAGAAAATGAGCAAGGGACAAGCTAAAGGATTTCGTGAGGATGAGCATGATACTTTATGGTTTGAGGACCACATTTATGTGCCTAATGATCCGGAGATCAGGAAGTTGATTCTACAAGAGGCCCATGATTCACCGTACTCGATTCACCCAGTAAATACCAAGATGTCTTTGGATTTGAAGGATACTTTATGGTGGACCAGAATGAAGAAGGATATTGCGTAGTATGTAGCAGTTTGTGATGTATGTCAGAGAGTGAAGGCAGAGCATCAGAAGATAGCCGGATTGTTACAGCCATTGCCGATACCCGAATGGAAGTGGGATAAGTTAGGCATGTATTATATCACGGGATTTCCCATGACTCGTTCAGGCTATGACTCGATTTGGGTTGTAGTCGATCGTTTGACGAAGGTAGCTCATTTCATCCCAGTGAAGACCACTTACACCAGTGCTAAGTTGGCTAAAATATACATGACCATGATCTTATGCCTGCATGGAGTTCCAAGGAGCATCGTATCAGATAGAGGAACCCAGTTTACCTCAAAGTTCTGGAATTAGTTACATGAAACTTTGGGAACCAGGCTACAGTTCAATACAGCCTTACATCCGTAGACAGATGGACAGACCGAGAGAGTCAATCAGATTTTGGAGGATATGCTGAGAGCTTGTGCGCTAGATTATGGATCTAGTTGGGACGACAATTTGCCATATGCAGAGTTCTCCTACAACAACAGTTATCAATCCAGTTTGACGATGGCCCCTTTCGAAGCCTTGTACGGAAGGAGGTGCAGAACCCCATTATCGTGGGATGAAGTTGGAGACCGCCAGTTGTTTGGACCGGATTTGATTAAGGAGTCTGAACAGAAGGCGAAGTTGATTCTTGATAGGCTTAAAGAAAGCCCAGTCCAGGCAGAAGAACTATGCATATTGTAAACGCAAGGAGATAGTTTACGAAGTCGGAGACAAAGTTTATCTTCGAGTATCTCCACTTCGGGGAGTTAAGCGCTTTGGTGTTAAGGGAAAATTAGCACCACGTTTTGTGGGACCATACAAAGTTTTGGAGCGTATGGGAGAAGTTGCTTACAAGTTGGAGTTGCCCGAAGTATTGTCAGGAGTTCACGATGTGTTCCACGTTTCCCAGTTGAAGAAGTGCCACGCAGAGATGGCTGATATACCGCTGAGAGATACAGTGCCGCTGGAAGCTATTCAGTTGCATAGTGATTTGACCTATGAGGAGAAGCCAGTCAAGATTCTCGAGTATGCCAGCCGAGTCACCCGCAGCAAGGTTATCAAGTTTTGCAAAGTTCAGTGGAGCCACCACACCGAGGATGAAGCCACCTGGGAGCGAGAGGAAGATCTGCTGAAGTACCACCCTCACCTATTTTCTAGCCAACCTGAATCTCGAGGGCGAGATTCATCTTAAGGGGGGTAGGTTTGTAACATCCCAAATTTTCAATTTGGAATGTTATACACTAGATCATCATTGCATATCATATTTTATTGCTTTTGTCCTGATCCTAGGAATTCTACGCAACTCAAGAACCCTCGGAGAGAGTTGGGGATTTCAATATCTTCATATTTGAGTTTTCTCATATTTTGAAAATAGGATCATTTGATTTTGTTTATTCTATCTTCAACTATTTATATTATAAAAATATGAGAGAGGGAATAAAATGACTTCCCCAAAATAAAGAAATATTGAGGATTTAATAAAAAATAAATTAGTATTATTTTGGAGTTTTTGCCTTTTTATTTGGATTTAGGAAAAATGGCACGTTTTTCAAAACTGTATTTTAGGGCCAAGAAAATGTTCATCTCATTCTAAATATTTTATTTAGACGACGAAAATTTGTTTTGGCATTTTTAGATTTTAATTTGTTTTTCTAGAATTTTTTGTTAGTTTCGGCGGAATTGTTTAAAACAAATCTGCGCGCCCGACTGGGCCGAAGGCCCAACCGAGCCAGGCCGGCCCGTGTAGCCGCAGCCTTCCGCGCCGCCGCTGAGTCTGGCCGGGGCACGCCTCCCGAGGCCGACCCCGAC